>NC_091292.1:27258679-27276179 GCF_038502225.1 Cherax quadricarinatus | reverse complement strand
TTTTCGAAAGAGTGATAAGATGGTAGATTAGAAGCTTTTTGGAACAGCAGGATATGCATAACCAAAACCAGCATGGTTTTACAGCTGTTTGGTCATGCTCGTCCCAACCGCTAAACCTCTGACAGAATTACGGAGGCTTTGGTAAAAACAAAAAGCGCAGATGTGATATACAAATGTTTTAAAAAAGCGTTTGACGAATGCGATCATGAGGTGATTGCACACAAAATAAGGGTCAGGAGTAACGGGGAAGGTACGCAGATGGATTTTCAAGTTTCTAACACATAGAACACAAATAGTAGTAAATAGAGCAAAATTCAGCATCACTGAGGTAAAACGTTTAACCCCACAAGGCCCTGTCCTGGCACCTTTGTACCAGATGACACCAAAATTAGCATGAAAGGCATCTCGGCAGAAGATACTACAAAACTGCAGTAATATATAATCAGCGTTTTTCATTGAGCAGTGAAGAACAATATAATGTTTAATGGAGATAAATTACAGCTGCTTAGATATGGAAAGAATGAAGAACTCAAAGAGAATACTGTTTACAAAACTCAAGAGGATCATCACATAGAACAAAAAGAAAACGTGGAAGATCTGAGAGTAATTATGTCGGCTGACCTTTCTTTCACAGAACACAGTAGAGCAACTGTCACAGCAGCCAGGAAGATGACAGGATGGATAAGGAGAACTTTCAAAACAAGGGAAATAGTGCCAATTGTGACACTTTTAAAATCGCTAGTGCTCTGTGGTTAAGAATATTGTTCAATATTGACGGCCCTTTTCAAGGGAGGAGAGTTATCAGAGCTGGAGTAGATACAGATATCATTTACGGCCCACATAGAGGCAATAAAGCTTTTAAATTACTGGGAACGCCTTAAATTTGTAAATATACATGATAATACATAGTTGAAAAGTACTTGAGGGCGTGGTCCCACATCCACACACTGCCATAACAACATACTGGAGCGAGAGATATGGAAGTGCAAAATAAACCCAGTGAAAAGCAATGGCACTGTGGGCACAATAAGAGAACACTGTATCAACATCCATGGCTTCAGACTGTTTAACATCTCATAAGAAGATATCAGAAGCACCGTTGGGATATCTGCACTAGGTGAAAGATCAACCAAGCTATGATGGATATTTAGCTCAGCAGGCCACCAACAGCATCAATCTGGTTGATCAATGAAGTGTTTAATGAGATTATTTGGTGATGCTGGTAGCGGGGAGTAAATGATACGTCTTCGGAGGCTTCTTACTTTATTTGCAAAGTTGTAGTGGGTACACAGGCTTATGTGTTTGTGCCCATGGCCCAGGAGGGCCATCCCACAAGGGAGAGAGCTAGTAGGCCTTCTGTCTTGCTGCTAGGCCGCTGTGAGAGTGAGTCAGAGTGTGGGCCCAGCCTCCCACAGACCTGGAGCAGGCCCAGAGGGCAGCACCTTAGTGGCGCAAAATATGAACTAAGCTGGCAGAAAGCATAGGCTGTCTATGCAGACAGTACAGGCTGTCTACATACGCTCGGCCACCTGCCACATGGTCGTACCGACCATGTCTGGCGGTAAAATAACTCGGTCTCTCTCTCGTAGGAACAGGGCACAGAACACAAAATAAAAAACATATATATACATATGGACATGGAAAAAAAAACTTCCTACAGGGAGGGAAGAAAAAAACATGTGGGGTGTGCTAACCATCGTGGTCATAGGCAGTGAGTGTCGAAGGGCATCACTGCACGCCTTCCTGCATCTGGACAGATACTGCAACACAGGAGACATCGCTGTGGCTGAGCTGTGACGTAACAGGTTATGGTCTCCTCTGGAACGGTGAAGCAGACATCGTAGGAGTCGCTACAGGTTTCACTCAACCTGGGGCACGACATGCTGGTGCCCTTGAGTGAGGCATCGACAAAACTCGGCAATTGGGCAGGACTTCTGGCAAGTGACTCAGGACACTTCTCAACTGGTACTGTCGCTGGGCTGTCACTGCCGGCGAGTGTGGAGCGAGTCGTGGAGCAAGTCGTGGCAGAGACGACTGGGCGAAACATCTGGGAGTCGTAACATCACACACCAGACTGCAGTGAGCGAACTAGCAGTCAAAGTGACATCATCTTCGTGCAGGCTGCTCACTGAAGCTTGTGACACGAGGCTGACACAGTGCCTGCTGACAGGGATAACTGCGGCTTGACGAGTGTCATTCTCTCGGCAGTTGGAGTTATATCAGAGGTTAGTCTAAGCGTCCCCAGACTTGTTTCTCTACATATAACTGCACTCTGAAGGTCTGGAGGTGAAGTGAAACAAATCTTGATGGGAATCATTGCAGGTACGATTCTGCAGAACATCTATGGGCGACGAGCATAAGAACTTTCTGTACAAGGGGGCTCATATGCTCAGGGGCTGACTGATATCAGCCGTCAAATGCACTGGTCACACTGGGTGACTTAACACAGTGGTGCTACTCAGGGGTTTGGCTCAAGACCACTGGACACATGGAAAACTTTACACACACCCGCGGTACATGTGGTACAACATGGCTTAAACTAGCAAATGATGCTTTTCTGTGCACAAAACTGACACTAAGCCATACACTAACATGTGAGAACACTGACTGAGATGAATTAATTGCACACGACATATATCTTCTCTCAATCTTCTTGACAATACTGAAATAATTACTAGAACACTCGATGTGACATCATGTGATGTCAGGCGTGACGTCGCGAGATGACGTCAGCAGCACTGTGACGTCAGCAGACAGCTCGAGGTGACGTCAGCAGACATTGTGATGTCATGAAGTCTGGCAGCAGCATCAGTGACGTCAATGTGATGCAGGCAGAGACCACAGCATGTGACCTGGGACATCTGGCTTGGTAACCCACGTGGCTTGTAGATCCACGTGACATCGCCCACACCCCATGTGGCATCATGATCTATGTGGCATGCTGATCCACGTGGCATGCTGATCCACATGGCTTGCTGTTCCACATGGCTTAATGATCCATGTGGCTTAGTGATCCACATGGCTTGCTGATCCACGTGGCTTCATGATCTATGTGGCATGCTGATCCATGTAGCTTCGAGTGGCCTGAGACACTCGGATACACAGCTCTGGCAAAGAATTCACACGAAAAACAGCAGAAAACACAGCAGAGGGAGTGATGCACATAGTGGTGGTAGGCTGGTGAGGTGTGAGTAGGGCGAGCGTGGGTGAGGCGAGGAAACGGCCAGTTCCTCTCCCTCCTACAAACACATGGAGAAACTCACACTGGACGCAGAAATCATCACAAAACTCACCTCTGGCTTGCTGAAATGGCTGTGCTGAGCTGAACAACAACAGCAGAACATACAAGTGATGCTGAACACATGACTTGAGAAACAGCGTGGGACGCTGTAGCGTGGGGTCACTGGGACGCCACTTACAATTCTCGAAGAAATTCGGCAAATTTCGGCTAGATCCTGCTTGTACCTGTCTGGATGCTCAAACGTGCAGACACGACATCAGGATAACTCGTTGAGAGACGGATGCTTCTTGTATAGGGTGATAAAGTGAAGATGACTTCATCCCTTCCTTCCTCTCTCCGGGCAAACACAACTGCTGCGACCACCACTTCCCACCAATGTTTAATGAGATTTTTGGTGATGCTGGTAGCGGGGAGTAAATGATACGTCTTTGGAGGCTTCTTACTTTATTTGCAAAGTCGTGGTGGGTACACAGGCTTGTGTGTTTGTGCCCATGGCCCAGGAGGGCCATCCCACAAGGAAGAGAGCTAGTAGGCCTTCTGTCTTGCTGCTAGGCCGCTGTGAGAGTGAGTCAGAGTGTGGGCCCAGCCTCCCACAGACCTGGAGCAGGCCCAGAGGGCAGCACCTTAGTGGCGCAAAATATGAACTAAGCTGGCAGACAGCATAGGCTATCTATGCAGACAGTACAGGCTGTCTACAGAAGCACCAGATAAGCCTGACCTTGTCTGATGCTTCACTGATCAACTATCGAACTCGAAACTATCGAAAACTCGAAACTATCGAAACTCATCAAAGGTATATCAAAGGTATACATATGAGTGTTGGGAATAGTGATTAAGTGATGGTGGGGCTTTGGTGCCTTAATGTGTTGCTGTTGGTGGTGACTGAGCTAAGTTAGTACGTACTTCTATAATACTGGGGAGATTGGTGCTTAAGATTTAAAGTAGGGAACAGGGGTAGTGCCGCGGTTTGGTGTCCAAGGTGTAGTGCAGGTGTTGGTGGTCAGCAGAAGCTGAGGTTGATGGTGTTTCAAGGGAAAGCTTTTTTTTTTTTTTATTTTGGTGGTGCTGTGTATAGGTTCATGAGGAAAGAGTGTCAGAAGTTGTTCGGATGTTTAGATGCTGTCGAAAAGTACTTGAAATTTCTTGTGCATCAGGGAAAAACTTCTTAAGTTACATTGAAGATTGTTGTGTGTGCCCTGGAGATGATAAAGTTTGATCAGAGTTACTAGGGACCTCGATGTTTTTGTCTGGGTTAAAGGAGAAAAATTCACAAAACTTGCCAGATAATACATTATATGTTTTTTCAGTTTGTGCTTTGGAAAAGAGGCACTGCGCCTCACCTCATGCTTTCTTAAATTTGGAAATGATTAAGAGAAATTGTTCACACTTGCAGCAGCAGTACCTGATTCTTTTAACCTTTCATTTTTTAAAAAAAAAAGTACCACTAGCACGAGCACTCAGTATTCTTTGGAAAAAAAGCATAGTTCTATATGAAATCCCAGAGCCATTTAGTAGTGACAACATAGCTACTCTGCACAAAGGAGAAAGCAAGAGTTCTGGTATAAAAAATTAGTTTAGACCAGCACCCTTAACATCGCACATCATAAAAGTCTTTGAAAGGGTAGCGAGACAATCATTGTATTTAAAGGCCGGGACATCACCAGCCAAATGAACATGAATTTGGAGTGGGGAGGGTAATGCCAGTCACAGTTACTGAACCAATATGTCATACTCACAGAGGCTTAGGAAGGAAAAACACAAGTGGTTGACACTGACAGCGCTCAGGCGTTTCACAAATGTTATCAGAGAGCGATAACCAATAATATAAGGTTAGTAGGTGTAAGAGGAAATACAGTCAAATGGACATTCAATTTTGTGAAGAAAAGAACGCAGAGTAATAGAAAACAAAACATAACCTAGTCAGAGCAAAGGTAAAAATTTCAGTACTCAAACTAGGGTGAATATGATAATGGAATACAATACTGAGAAGCTGATAAGTAAGACACATGCTACAGTTAAGTATCTTTATTCCGAAACGTAATCAGTTCATCACCCTGAGATGGTCAGTCCAGACTATGGAATAAAACTCTTCTCCAGGTTGAGGGACTGACCACCTCAAAACTAAGTCTTCAAGGGTGATGGGTTGATTACACCGTCCTTCGGAATAAATATCCCTAACCGTTGCACGTGTGTCTTGACATCCGAAGTACGGTCTGGTGCCTTGATTTTTCTCTCGTTCTTTTACCCTACACAGATAAAACACTAGTCACATCTTCATGTCCTATGAGGACGATACAGAAATTGGCATGACAGTCACTACGGTAGAAGAAAAGGAAAATTTACAAGTAGATATCAACAATCTTCCACTGAGCGCTGTCAAATATGGTTTTCAATGGTCATTTTTCCAGCTGCACAGTTGCGTGCGTGCATATGCGTGCGTGTGTGTACTCACCTAGTTGAGGTTGCAGGGGTCGAGTCCGAGCTCCTGGCCCCGCCTCTTCACTGAGAGAGAGAGAGAGAGTGTGTGTGTGTGTATGTGTGTGTGTGTGTATGTGTGTGTGTGTTCGAGTGAGCAGAAAGACAGACACAGCAACAGCAGTCAATGACACCCGTCAGTTTCCATCGACCTTCATAACTCAGTCATGTCTGTTCCCATTTTATTCTCCCATTCTCCTCTTTTATTTTATCACGCAGTTAATATTTACCGAACGAGATATTAAAACTCCCGTTTCATTTCATTTGTCGCAGGAAACAAATTGAATCCCAGCAAAGCGTGTTACATAGAAATATCACATTATTGCACTAATACGTTCAACACAAAATGTATTACTGAGGCCGTGTTGACAAGAGAATTAATGAATATCTAAAGTGTGGCCCACCAGGGAGGGCCACACAGCCTGGTGATTAGTGTGACCTACCAGGAAAGGCCACACAGCCTGGCGGTTAGTGTGGCCCACCAGGGAGGGCCACACAGCCTGGTGGTTAGTGTGGCCCACCAGGGAAGGCCACACAACCTGGTGGTTAGTGTGGCCCACCAGGGAGGGCCAGAGCCTGGTGGTAAGTGTGGCCTACCAGGGAGGGCCACACAGCCTGGTCGTTAGCGTGACCCACCAGGGAAGGCCACACAGTCTGGTGGTTAGTGTGACCAACCAGGGAAGGCCGCACAGCCTATTGGTTAGTGTGGTCCACCAAGGTCACACAACCCGGTGGTTATTATGGCCCACCAGGGAAGGCCACACAACCCAGTGGCTAGTGTGGCCTACCAGGGAGGGCCACACAACCCAGTGGCTAATGTACAACCACCAGTGGTGAGTATAGTCTCTCCTGAGGCCGATGTAAACTTCCCATTTGTTATTGCACACTCCCATGTGGGTGGTATACACATCCACGGTGCCAGTGTGTACACCCATGGTGCCAGTATATACACCCACAGTACCAGTGTATACGCCCACAGTACCAGTGTACACGCCCACATAACCAGTGTATATGCCCACAGTACCAGTGTATACGCCCACAGTACCAGTGGTGCTGTGGGGGGTTTTTGGAAGGGAGATGGTAGTGAAGGAAACACCGATGGTTGTTATGGGAGGCGTTATTATTGTAAATACTTGGGGAGAAACCCAACCTGTGTCCGCACTTCTGGTCGGCCTAGCAGGAATTGAGAGCGGTCGCTCTAGCCGGCAGCCTACTCAGGGCAGCACGTGACGTCATGGCTTGGTAAAGGAGCCTTGTTCTAAATGTAATAGGGTATTACGTATATGTATGTATAATTACACTGTTTAACACCAGTGTATACACCCACTGTGCCAGTGTATACACCCACTTTTCCAGTGTATACTACCACTGTGCCAGTGTATACACCCACTGTGCCAGTGTATACACCCACTGTGCCAGTGTATACATCCACTGTGCCAGTGTATACACCCAGGATTCCCAGCACCCCTCATACACATTTGTCAGTATAGCTACTGAATTTCCCTATACTTATACTTGTGTAGTATATTGTAGATCGTATTTAGGCTTCCTTTCAGCAGGCTCAGTGACTAGCTTGTGTGACGTCACGTGATGCTGCATCTGAGTGCTGCGCTCCTGGCCTCCTCCCTCAGTTCTCCACGCTTAGGTCTACAGGCAACACAGCCAGGCTGAGCCTCTGCCTCTCACACACTGCTAATATAAGTGTTACCAACCAACTACTGTTTAACTCCAACCATCACATCTCCACGAACCCTCCCGACACATTTCTCCAACCTTCTCTCGTTTCAGCATTCTGCATTGTTAATGGTGAACGGCTCTTGGTCCATGGAATGTGAGCTACCCTCTATTTCTTCGAATGAAACTTGGTTTCCTTCGCATTCTCCAGGCCTTGAGTGACCTCGACGGATTTAGCGCTCCTCGCGAATGTAATAAATAATAATAATTTAACCTAATCGTCCATACAGAAGCATTGTTAAAAAAGTGATATCTCCATTACGACGATGTTTCGCTGAACGAAACGTCGTCTTAATAAAATCTCGGTATGCATATGTACGATTTTTTTTTCATTTCGACTAAACTTTATATGAAATACTTCGAGAGTGTTGCACTTCCTGCTGTTTACCTGGAGTTTACCTGGAGAGAGTTTCGGGGGTCAACGCCCCCGCGGCCCGGTCTGTGGCTGTCATAACAGTGTTGGTACAACATTAGTAGTCTAGTACAATCCTCTCTTGGAATCCAATGACTATCTTCTTTCCATGGAGGTGTCAACACTAATGCATATTTTCTCTCAGTTTCCTTGTGATGTAGTCCAGCTGGGCTTGTGAGGTCTCTGGGGAGACCTAATTTGACCAATTATATGGTCACACCTTGCCTTGGCAGGCGTCTGTAGCCACGCCCACGTCTGAGGTCTTTTGTTCTTGACGCCTCAGACCTAGGCGTCAGGTCGTACACGTGGTACATACAACATTGGGGAGGGGGGTACTTTGACTACGATATAAGCCCAGGGAAGAGCGGGGCAAGGAGGTTGTTGGTGACAGGTCCGTCGAGCGAGAGCTCTGGACAGCCGCGTGTGTAGTAGACCACGCATTGGGAACCTCGGGTCAGCTGGTCGGTGAATTAAGAGTGAGTACTAGTCCGTGTTACTGATAACATCTACCCTTCCCCCTGGTAATAAGTCTCATAGGTCAATTGTTATATTGTGTAAATTTCCATCAGGAGATGTTGTATTCTAGCCCTTTTTTGTTATTAAGTAAACTATAGCCATAGTTCCCATTTTTATTTGTACCTTCATATGCTATTCCCTAGCTTGTTAAGCACTGGGATATACAGGGGACGTGCTCACTCGCTGGGATACCTCCGGTAGAGTGGGTAGAGGTCTCACATGGTGGCAGCGGTTTAGCGTTTATCATTAAACGCGGCTCACGTGCTTTACGACTGGTCGGTTTTTGCTATCAAAACCAAATATTAATTTCTTTGTGTCGCCTATCATTTGTTTTACCGTTCACTGTGACCGTAACCTTAAGAATAAACCAGGACAATCCTACTCTTATGGTTGTCAGGTGGGTGATGACCAAATATAATTTGCGTAGCAAGACGTTAAATAGTGCAATCAGACGATCCAGTAGGATACAGGTGAAGTTCCTCGTGAACAGAATGGCAGAGGCTAACGTCAATGTTAGTGATCTCGCACCAGGCTCAAGTGAAGAGTCTAGCAACATGGTTCCACAGCAAGATTCAGTGATTAATGTTAGTGACGGTATAAATAATCAAGAAAATGAGATTTCAGTGATAAATAATACTTCAGGGGTACATATGTCAGGGACAAACCATCCCCAGGTCCAAGGCTCAGGAACGAATATAGGTTCCACGGTGACCCCCAGTAGTACCACGAATACTATGGCCCCAGTGGTATCTAATACATCTACCACTGCTGTTAGCCCGGGAGTATCAACTTTACCAACCCGGGATGCTACTAACCCCATACCTCCGTATTTTAATAACCCAGTTAATGCTGACTATAGTATGTATCCTTATCTTAACTCTGTGCTTCATAGTGTTATTGCTCAAGTTATGAGTAACCCTCAATCCCCTATTGTTGTACCTGCTCCCCAAGTCCCTGGGGTAGCTGCCCATAGGGTTCCCACTTCTGCGCCTGCTTCTACAGTTACTAGTATACCTAACCCCTCAGTAACCATAGCTTCCCCTGCTGTGTCAGGTGTTCACCTGCCCAATGCTGTTCCTGTAAATACTAACCAAACACCCACACTTGTAACTACAGCTGGGGAACCATTCAGTATTTCCCCGAATGGGTCCTTATCTAATATACCGGGACTCCCGACCCAACCCCAACTTCTGAGCCTCCAGCCTTCCCAGGTCAATCCTTCCCTAACCAAGCCACTCAACGTCCCAACGAACCCTATGCTTCAGCAAAAGATTTTATCTGGGGCATCAGCTCCAGATAGTAGTGTTGGAACCTCTATGTGTGGGACAGTAATTGTTGATAGGCCATATTTAGAAAATTTGCCGAAATTTCATGTAGAAGATTTGCCGAGGAATCCCATCGAAAGAAATATCAAAGTAGAAGCTTGGATTAAAAATATTGAGGCCATTTTGCTTAATATATCTGATGAAAAAATGAAAGTTTCACTGGGATTCAGGGCAATTGTAGATAACACAGCATCCATATTTAGTCTCCCACAATTTATTAACGTAAAGGACTGGAGTAATTTCAAGGATGCTATAAGATATAGGTTCCAGACGGCAGTATCAGTTGAAAATATCCATCGATACCTGGAACAATTGCAACTGAAGGAAGGACACACTCTAAGGGACTTCAGTTGTCTGGTATGGTCCAGGGTGGAAGATGTGAGCGGAACTTTAAAATATAATGCAGAACAGCTGGAGCTTTATAAAAAGCAGGTATTTTGTGAAGGGTTGCCAGTCTGGATGAGAACTAGAGTTGCTATGGTACTAGCGATTAAAACCTTCGAAGAACTAGTTCAATATGCCATGTCTCTCGAGTCCGAATATGGTAGAGACAGAAAGGGAGATAGAATTGTTGCCTCAGAGAGAGTAACACCTGAGTCACCATATGTGGCGACAACCAATAATGAGAAGAAGTATATACCCCCGCACCGCAGGACAGGCGGTGGTGGGCGTAATAAACAGAATGCTCGGAGAACTAATCAATGCTGGGAGTGTGGCGGGATTGGCCATATTAGGGCCAACTGCCCTAATTTTCGTTCCTAACGAAAGAAGAAGGTACAAGGTTAAGAAAGATAGGTCTGATAACCTTGTTACCAAAGATGAAAGACCTATGATTAAAATAAGAGTAAATGGAAAAAAATTGGTAGCTTTCATTGATACGGGAAGTCAGGTGTCAATAATTAAGCGAGATGTATGTAATAACTGGAGGGGTTGTAAAATAAGCAAAGCTAAGAGAGATATTACTGCTGTAAATGGTAATGATATTAATGTCGAGGGACAAACGGACCTGTACTTTGAACTGGGTGAAAGTTATAAAGTTCACGCTTGTTTAGTAGTGTCTGGAGTAAGGTTTCCAGGGGACTTACTCTTAGGTATGGATTTTCTCAGAAGGTTTGACTTCCTCTTGTCGTATGGCAAAGGAAGGGGAACCAGTCGGCTGATACTGGATGAGGTTTCCTTTCCAATAAAATTCATAGAACATCCCTCAATAGTAGCTTCTATGAGTAGGAGTAATAAATTATTCAAAACCCCATCTAAATCACTTTTTGAAGCGCAGTTACCTAATGTGAACTCTGCAGACGCAGATTATGCAGTTCATGTATTATATAACCAGGTATGTCCACCTAATACATTCAAATTTATTAAAGGCTCAGTGGGAAGGAAGGTCGAGCCAGGAAGTATCTTACAATTAGCGGGGAAGCTAGAATCCTTCCTGGTGCCTCATCATCTAGCCCAGGTTTCTGAGAAAAGACATATCTTAATACCAGTGATAAATCTGACAAGTAAAGCGTTAAGATTCAAGAATGGTAGAAGGTTAACATCAGCTGAGATTATCCCCAAAGACTTAATTTTTGAACCTGACTCCGTTAGGCTACCTGGCCGAGGTCAACAATGTGGAGCACTTAATACCAGACTCCCAGAAAGGGTAGTGACGCCTGCCGCTCCCACCCAGAACGAAAGTAAAAGGGAAAAGACATTTAATGATGTAAATCTAAATCATTTAAAATGTTCTGAGAAGGAAATAATAAAGAATGCTTTAAGGAACTTTCCAAAGTTGTTTTCAATGGATGAAGGAGATATAGGCTTGCTGCCCCAGATTGAGCATACTATACCTACAGGTGACAGTTTACCTGTCCAAACCCGTCAATGGAGACTCCCAGAAGAGGCTAAGAGAGTAATAAGGGAGGAATGTAATACCATGCTCCAGAACGATGTAATTGAACCGAGTTCATCACCGTGGCTCTCACCTGTAGTGTTGGTAAAGAAACCGGATAACTCTTATCGGTTCTGTGTGGATTATAGGAAAGTGAATGAATTAACAATAGCTGATAGTTATCCCTTGCCCCTAATCCAGGAAATTCTTGATTCATTTGGAACAGCTAAGTATTTTTCGACTTTGGACGCTAAGTCAGCTTATTGGGCCATCCCCGTTTCAGAAGAAGATAGAGAGAAGACAGCATTCTCAGATGGGGTCAGATTATACCAATTTAAACGAATGCCCTACGGGTTAAAAACCGCGCCCTCTAGCTTCCAAAGAGCTATAAACTTCATCCTCAGCCCTGTGTTGGGTAGACACTCACTGGCATATCTTGATGATGTGGTAGTCTACTCCCGGTCATTTCCAGAACATGTAGACAACCTTGTGGAGACACTAAAACTACTGGATAAAGCAGGATTTAAGTTGAATGCAAAGAAATGTATAATAGCAGCCACTAGCTTTAAATTTCTAGGCTTTCAGGTAAGCCCTGAAGGGATTCGCCCTGACCCTGATAAGTGTAAGGCAATATCTGAAATGCCAAGACCTAGAACAGCAAGGGAAGTCAGGAGGTTCCTAGGTGCAGCAGGATACTTTAGAAGACATATTAAGGGTTTTGCAGAGCTAGCAGCACCACTGACAGATCTAACTAAGAAGAAAGCTAAGTTTGTATGGAAAGAAGAACATGAGTTGGCTCACGAAAAATTAAAGGCTGAGCTTACAAGTGAGCCGGTATTAGTGGTTCCTGATTTTTCCAGAGAGTTTGAGATACATACAGACGCTTCAGCAGTTGCAATAGGAGGTTGCCTAATGCAAAGAGACAAGGAAAATAACCCACACCCAGTAGCGTATTTTAGCAGAAAGATTAAGGGACCGGAAGTCAGGTATGCCATCACTGATAAAGAAGCCTTGGCAGTGGTAGAAAGTGTGAGATACTTTGAACCGTATGTATTTCAGCGCCATTTTAAAATAATAACAGATCACAGGGCATTGGTGCACATATTTAAAAAGAAAACTCGCTGTCCTAGGATGTCTAGATGGGGTTACGAACTGTCAGCACACTCGTACCAGATTCTTTATAAGCCCGGAGCCTCACACCATGTACCAGACGTATTGAGTAGGAATGTAGCAGCAATAAATGTAAATGTTAATATTGAGAATGTGAACAATGAAAAATTAAGAGAGTACCAACTGGAAGAGAACAGGTGGAAGGAGATAATTGAGTATTTGGAGGGAGAGAAGCTCCCGTGCCACAAGCCAAGCCGCCCTATTGATGAATTCGAGATGAAAGACGGTGTGCTACATAGGATTACGGAGCTGAACGATCGGTCAGTACAGCAGGTAGTAATACCCAATGTCCTCAGGAAGGCCGCTCTGAAGCTTGCACACTCATCCAAGATGGCTGGCCATCCAGGTGTTTTTAGGACTTATAAGAGGGCCAAAGAAATGTTCTACTTTCCTGGTCTCCTGAATTATGTAACCGAATATGTAAAATGTTGTGGTAATTGCCAAAGGAGGAAAGGTAACCCTCAGGTTAATGTGGAATTGCAAGCTTTTCCCGAGATTAAGGAGCCGTTGGACCGGGTTGGTGCAGATCTTATTGACTTACATAATAGTTATTCAGGCAATAGGTATGTTCTTGTGCTGGTGGACCATCTGTCACGGTATACAACACTTGTACCCATCCCTAAGAAAGACCCACAGACTGTTGCAGAGGCGCTCCTTGATAGATTCGTAGCAATATTTGGACCTCCTAGAGAATTAGTAACAGATCAAGGTTCAGAGTTTAAAAGCAAGGTATTTGCAGAGGTTTGTAACACCTTAGAAATAATGACAGCATTCACGACAGCTTATCATCCACAGGCGAATGGTATGGTGGAGAGAACGAACCAAGTAGTCAAAAATACACTGGCCATTCTCTCAGAGAAAGAACCATTACAATGGGATAAATATATACCATATGTTCAATTTGCTTTAAACACCGCTATTCACAAATCAATAGGGACACAACCATTATTCCTATTTACAGGGCATGACTGTCATTTTGCAGCAGGCTTGGTGAACCAAGCAGTTGTCAGATACGGTGAGGACTATCCTTCAGAAGTCCTAACAAAAATGAGAACTGCTTGGCGAACTGCCGCCCAGGCATCTGGTAGAGCGCAGGAAAAATATGCTCACTACTATGACAGGCAAGTGAAGCCTCTTAAACTTAAGGAAGGTAACCTAGTAATGGTATATAAAGATGAAGTAACCCCTCAACAGAGTAGGTCCCTCGGTCCAAGGTGGAAAGGTCCTTACCGCATCTTAGAGAAAATGGGACCAGTAAATGTGAAGGTTAAAGGGTTGTTTGAGGACCAGAGTGAGAGGATTGTTCATTGTAATAAACTAAAGCCATTCTGGTCTGAGGAGGAAATAGTAATGCCTAATGTTAATGTGGTGGATGAAAGGACTGTAAATGACGAGGTATATGAGGAAGATAGGTTACATCAGCTGGTAGAGGAAAATGTTGGTATGAATACAAGGTCAAGAATGTATAGACGAAATTTGTAAGGGAATTATTGCTGGAGGGAGGGAGTGTTGTGAGTAAATGGGACCCTGAGGGAAGGAGCTGACCACTCGCCTCGCCCTCAGGTCGGCTCAATACTCTAGAGACCTGCCCACCAACAATAAGCCCCAGTCACCTGTAGAACAATACTGCCGTCTACTATTATTCACAGGAGATGTGGAGATGTTGCCAGGATCTGCCAAGGAGACTCCAGGAATCTATTTGGCCTGGAGTGATGGAGACGCAGAAGTGCCAAGAAGTCAGTTTGGGTCCAGCAAAAGGGCTATTATTAGACCTGGGAGACTTGAGGAAAAGCGGTAGCCAGCTCTCGTGCCACCACCATGCAAGAGGTGGAAGTTGACGGGTGAGGCTGGACGGATGAAGGGTGGCCTTGGTGCCTGAGGAGTATTGTCGTGGTGAAGATAAGCTGCTTGCTGAGTCGTGAAGTTCCCAGATGCTGTGCTTTCAACGAGAGGGACCCGCATGAGCGTTCCTAAACGCCAATGAAGTCCACACAATGAGACATGGCCCAATTTAGGAAGTGCTAGGGTCGGCCAGAAGCTCTGTCTAACCCCTCTTCTAGTAGAAGCAGTAGACAGATCTGGAGGTGAGATGACAAGAATACTGCAATGGCCCTATGTCCTCCTCCGTCGACCCCTTCATATTTCTGCCCAAGGATTTGGAGAGAGCTTCTCCCTGGGTCAATAGCATGGCCCCAAGTCAAGCCAACCGTGTCATTCACTACTAGCCAGTGAAGCTTGGGAAATGATGATTAGAGTGGTATTAGTATGGTATCTCTACTGCTAGGGGATGCCCTATGTTATGTCAGCTGTTGGGACAATAATGTGTTGTATATTATGTGAGCTAGCTCCTTGCCGGGAGGGATCACAGTAGAGATAGGATGTATTTTCTTTTCAGGTGGAGAACTGTAAACACCAATCGGCTCGCCGTCAGAAGAGGATTCCTTTATGTGAGGGATGGGAGGTTTTCTTTTAGTTCCTAGAAATGGGATAATGATTGGTCCTGGTTGCGATTCCTGCCTTGTCATGAATGGTCACGGTACGGTGCAAGGAAAATGCGACATTGTGGTCGTGTAATGGTTCAGTTGCAAGTACTTGAAGGAATAATACCCGCTGGAGCTGTTTTCTACGCCAGGAAAACCTTACGAGGTTTGGCTCAATGGTTAATTAGCGAGGGTGACTACAGGAGCTAGTTTATTTCTAGTAGAGTACAGGAAGGCACTGGAGCCCGATATTTAGTTTTAAGGAGACATGACGGATAAGGAGGTTTCGCACCAGAGTCATTGTTATTCGTTTCCTGTGCTAGAATTTATTAAACCTACTGATCTGTGTGAATTCATATTATTTGCTATTGTATTGTAATAGATTTAAGGGGTTAGGATTAAAATAGTCTAATAACTAGGACAAATTGTCCTAGTTCTCAGATATTTTAAACTGGGGGAGAAAGGGGGATGTGATGTAGTCCAGCTGGGCTTGTGAGGTCTCTGGGGAGACCTAATTTGACCAATTATATGGTCACACCTTGCCTTGGCAGGCGTCTGTAGCCACGCCCACGTCTGAGGTCTTTTGTTCTTGACGCCTCAGACCTAGGCGTCAGGTCGTACACGTGGTACATACAACATTGGGGAGGGGGGTACTTTGACTACGATATAAGCCCAGGGAAGAGCGGGGCAAGGAGGTTGTTGGTGACAGGTCCGTCGAGCGAGAGCTCTGGACAGCCGCGTGTGTAGTAGACCACGCATTGGGAACCTCGGGTCAGCTGGTCGGTGAATTAAGAGTGAGTACTAGTCCGTGTTACTGATAACATCTACCCTTCCCCCTGGTAATAAGTCTCATAGGTCAATTGTTATATTGTGTAAATTTCCATCAGGAGATGTTGTATTCTAGCCCTTTTTTGTTATTAAGTAAACTATAGCCATAGTTCCCATTTTTATTTGTACCTTCATATGCTATTCCCTAGCTTGTTAAGCACTGGGATATACAGGGGACGTGCTCACTCGCTGGGATACCTCCGGTAGAGTGGGTAGAGGTCTCACATCCTCTGATTTCCTCCGTCTTTCATAAACTCACCTGCTAATACATTTACTCGCTGGAGCGGTATCGACATTCGACTGTAGCGGAAGGCCTCGGTCAAATGACCAAAAGCTCCAGCTGTGAGGTCATCATATGACCCGGGCCAGGAAACACTTGTCCTGTTTCCTGACAAGCCTTACTTAACCTAACATTCGACTACTCTACTCTCCTCTATTCCAGTGTCCTTTATCGTCTCATCCCCTATAATTATACATAATTTCATAGCGTTTCTTCTGTTACATATACTTCCAAATTCCTTCATTACCCTTTAATGTTTACCTCCTGCTAAATAAAAACATCACTCAAGACATTTCTTTACGAGACATTTTGCAACTATGGGGGCTTTATTGACCCAGGAATGGTCCCAAATCTGCACACAGAAATCACTCCCTACGAAAGTAAAAGACTGGGCAGGCGATGCAAAATGCCGCCAATAAAAAGTAGGGGCGCCATTGGTACACTAAGAGAAAACACCATAAGTGTCCGGGGCCCAAAACTGTTCAACAGCCTCCCATCAAGCATTAGGGGAATTGCCAATAAACCCCTGGCTGCCTTCAAGAGAGAGCTGGACAGATACCTAAAGTCAGTGCCGGATCAGCCGGGCTGTGGCTCGTACGTCGGACTGCGTGCGGCCAGCAGTAACAGCCTAGTTGATCAGGCCCTGATCCATCGGGAGGCCTGGTCATGGACCGGGCCGCGGGGGCGTTGATCCCCGGAATAACCTCCAGGTAACCTCCAGGTAACCACCTGGATTGATAATAATCCAGTGGGCGAAATGTTTCCCAACTGAAGCTGCATGTGTGTTTTATTCCCAGTGTATGTGGGTACTGATATGCCTAGTACTAATGCCTGCGTAACAGGCATCATTAAAGTCTAGAGGAAAGGCAGTTTTACTTTAAAATAATGGAATTTCATCTAAAATATAATTAAAATAGGAAATATTCTGAGAATACTCGAAAATCTTTCAAAAATGTGAAAATGTGAAATATCGATGAATTCCTGTCTCACAGTCGAATACACCACTGGAGATAACAACAGTGTTGAGGTGTTGAGCAGGTACCTCACCCTTGGTAGGAAGCGATCTGTTTCTCCCACCAAGGGTGACAGGGGGATCATGTCAAAACTACCTGAACTGTATTCACTGTGGTACTCGCTTGTACACGACTGAAGAAACCTGTTTTTCA
>NC_091292.1:27136179-27253679 GCF_038502225.1 Cherax quadricarinatus | reverse complement strand
AGAGGGGATATGATAATGACATAAAATACTAAGAGGAATTGACAAGGTGGATAGGGATAGGATGTTTCAGGGATGGGACACAGCAACAAGACACAGGTGAAGACACATACGAGCCACAGAGATATTAGGAAGTATTTCTACAGTTACAGATCTGTCAGGAAGTGAAACAATCTGGAGAGTGATTTAGTGGAGGCAGGTTTCATACATAGCTTTGCAACGAAATACGATAAAGCTCATAGAGCAGGGAAAGTGTGGACTATTAGCAATCAGTGAAGAGGCAGAGCCAGGAGCCGTGACTTGACACTTGCAACCACAAATAGGCAAATAGGTGAGTAAACATACACAGACACACTTGAAGTTATTAATATTTCTGACCGGTGAAATCGTAACAACACGATTGTAAACAAATCAGTGAACAGACAAGATTCGAATCTATGGCAAGCCAGTCCTGAACCCAACAGGCTAGTACACTAACCCGTAAACCAAGCTGTCCTGATATGATTAGTCCAACTAAATGCATTCCTATACACAAGAAACCTTAGCATGTTAAGTAGTTAGTGAACTATCCGCTAGTGTTAGAACTGGTTTGCCGCGGGAACGTATCCTGCCCGTTCGGCGAAAATTAATATTTATATAATAAAAAATACATCACTCATGAAAAATTATTATGCACTGTCAACAAAAGAAAATAGAAATTTGTTTGTAAAACACTACATAGTAATGATTCATCAAGCTTGTGTGCGATCCCTGAAGCTTTCAATTGACGTGGAAAACTTCAGCATGACCTGTTAATCTAGAAGGCGAGTGTTGCGTCCAGTGTTGCTGCAGTAAAACACTTATATACAAACTTGACAATCTTTTAATTATTTCGTATCGCACATTTTAGTAATGGAATTGATTTGTTTTGAAACAAACGAATAAATGGCCGTACACACTGGATCAAATTAAGCATATGAACTTAAAATTATTTTGATCCAACATTACATATATGGAATATCTAAACTGTTTGCAAATTTCAAATTATCTTTTGTAAAGTCAAACCCAGAAGCTAGTCACCCAGGATAACCCAAGTCAACGCGTCATCAAGGGCTGTCTTATTTCCACTGGGGACCTTCAATCTTGTCCCACCAGGATGCGACCCATACCAATCGATTTACACCCAGGTACCTACTTGCTGCTGGGTGAACAGGGACAGCAGGTGTAAGGAAACATGCTCGTCGTTTCCACCCGTGCCGGAGGTTGAACCACTGACACTCAGTTTGTGAGGCACGAGCGTTGCCAACCGAGCCACAGGACACATCTTACAACTCCGCTTTTCATAATTTTGTCTTTTCCTAATTTTCATGATTTTGCACTTACTGGAGGTTGAATTCCAATGGCCACCTGTCAGACTAGTAACCTGCAGCGTGTCCTGGTCTGTTTGCCTTTCCTTACCTTCTCCTGTATTAACTCCTATTAGCTTCACATAATCTGTGAACTGGATACATCAGGCTATCTTTTCTGGCATACCGTTCACAGTATCTTTCTCAGTATCAATCCTTGTGGAACTTCACTTATTATTCCGACGCTTCTATCCTGACAATCAGTCTTTGTTACCTTCTTGTTAAGGATATCCTCTGACGGAGAGTAGTGCTTTTCCTCCATTTTTTGTATAAAGTATCTTGTGCAGTACTGATTAAAATGCTTTCTTAGAGCTGAAGAATATGGAGTTCGTCCATATCTTTGTCTCTAGCCTCATTTTTGTTACTAAATCACAGAAATCAAAGAGGACTTTGAAACAGAATTTTCCATCTTATAAACCGTGCTGGTTGTTGATTATGAAAACACCCCTTTCCAGATGCTCCACCATTCTTTTGATTATGTTATAACATGTATGTTAATGAAACTGGTCTGTGGTGTACTGCTACTTGTCTGTCCTTTTCGTAAATATTAAGATTACGAGTGTTGTCTTTCATACGTTTGGTAGTTACCCGGTATCAGGCAACTTAAAAACGTATGGACTTGGGCTAGCTGGGCACAATGTTTCTTATGCGGCTTTTAGAACCAAGTGAGAAATAGTGCCTTGTACTAGTGTGTGTGTGTGTGTGTGTGTGTGTGTGTGTGTGTACTCAACTATTTGTAGTTGCAGGGGTCGAGTCATAGCTCCTTGCCCCGCCTCTTCACTGGTCACTACTAGGTCCTCTCCCTGCTCCATGAGCTTTATCATACCTCGTCTTAAAACTATGTATGGTTCCTGCCTTCACTACCCCCACTTTCTGACAATTCAATGACTGAAGAAATATTTCCTAACATTCCTTTGACTCATCTGAGTCTTAAACTTCCAATTGTGACCCCTTGTTTCTGTGTCCCATCTCTGGAACATTCTGTCTTTGTCTACCTTGTCAGTTCCTCGCAATGTATTATATGTCGTTATCATATCCCCCAATCTGTCCAGTGTCGTCAGGCCGATTTCCCTTAACCTTTCCTCGTAGGACATTCCTCTTAGCTCTGGGACTAATCTTGTTGCAAACCTTTGCAATTTCTCTAGTTTCTTGACGTACTTGACCAGGTGTGGGTTCCAAACTGGTGGTGAATACTCCAATATGGGTCTGACGTACACGGTGTACAGAGTCTTGAACGATTCCTTCTGAGGTATCGGAACGCTATTCTTAGGTTTACCAGGCGCCCATATGCTGCAACAGTTATCTACTTGATGTGCGCCTCAGGAGATGCACTCAGTATTATAGTCACCTCAAGATTCTTTTTCTTGAGTGAGATTTGCAGTCTTTGGCCACCTAGCCTATACTCTGTCTACGGTCTTCTTTGGCCTTCCCCGATCTTCATGACTTTGCATTTGCCGGGTTGAATTGAAGGAGCCAATTGCTGGACCACGCATCCAGCCTGTCCAGGTCTCTTTGTAGTCCTGCCAGGTCCTCATCCGATTTAATTCACCTCATTAACTTTACATCATCTGCAAACAGGGACATTTCTGAGTCTAACCTTTTGCCATGTCATTCACATATACCAAACACAGCACTGGTCCTAGGACTGACCCATGTGGAACCCCGTTTGTCACAGGCGCCCACTCTGACACCTCGTCCCGTGCTATGACTCGTTGTTGCCTTCCTGTCAGGTATTCTCTGATCCATTGCAGTGCGTTTCCTGTTATGCTTGTGTGATCCTCTAGCTTTCGCACTAACTTCTTGTGAGGAACTGTGTCGAAGGCCTTCTTGCAGTCCAAGAAGATGCAGTCTATTCACTCCTCTCTCTCGTGTCTTACTTTCGTTACCTTGTCATAGAACTTGAGGTTTGTGACACAGGATTTCCCTTCCCTGAAACCGTGCTGGTTGTCATTTATAAGCTTGTTCCTCTCTAGGTACTCTACCACTCTTCTGATAATCTCCATGATTATGCATACTATACATGTTATTGACACTGATCTGTAGTTTAATGCCTCGTGTCTGTCTCCTTTCTTAAAAATTGGGACTATATTTGTCACCTTGCATACCTCAGGTAGTTGCCCACTTTCAATGGATGTGATGAAGATTTGTGTGTTTGTGGGGGAGGGTTGGTGAGAGAGAGAGAGAGAGAGAGAGAGAGAGAGAGAGAGAGAGAGAGAGAGAGAGAGAGAGAATTTTATTTTGGCGATAACTGGTTATCATAGCATCGTTCCAGAAAATGGTAAAGTGGTTGGCAGAGTCTTTCAGTGTCGCTGGGGAAAAGCTGTCAATCCAGCATTGACAACATGTCCCTAGAAGCTTTGAAAAGCTCCTAACAATTTTACCGTTTTCTGAAATGGAGCTATGATAACTAATTCTCTCGAATTAATGATACTATACATATATATATATATATATATATATATAAATATATATATATATATATATATATATATATATATATATATATATATATATATATATATATGCAAAACAACCACTCTGAAAGAATAGAGAAATTCCAAGCGCTTTCGTGACTACTCACATTATCAAGGAACATAGTTCCTTGATAATGTGAGTAGTCACGGAAGCGCTTGAAATTTCTCTATTCTTTCAGAGTGGTTGTTTTGCATATTTTGAAATCACCTGTTTTTGTGATCTTATTGCATATATATATATATATATATATATATATATATATATATATATATATATATATATATATATATATATATATATATATATATATATATATGCAATAAGATCACAGTAAACAGGTGATTTCAGAATATGCAAAACAACCACTCTGAAAGAATAGAGAAATTCCAAGCGCTTTCGTGACTACTCACATTATCATTCTAATGTGAGTAGTCACGCAAGCGCGTGGAATTTCTCTATTCTTTCAGAGTGGTTGTTTTGCATATATATATATATATATATATATATATATATATATATATATATATATATATATATATATATATATATATATATATATGTACATATATATACATATATATCAATAACAACACTGCGCTAGCCAAGGATTCGAACCCATGTTGTACTGGCCTGCCTCATAGTAAGAGAGAGCTACATGATGCTTTAAGCCACAGGACCACCCAACCCTACAAGAATGACGCAGCCAGCAGATCTAGCTGTTGGGCCGCCATCGGAGGGCATACGGAGGTGTGGGAGCTTCTAAGCTAATTTCATTCTCATCCCTGTTTGGTGTACTAGCGTCACGAGCAGCATTTATATTATTGTAACCACGAACGAGTGGTATTGATCAATAACAACACCTCCGTATGCCCTCGGATGGCGGCCCAACAGCTAGCATTGCTGGCTGCGCCATTCTTGTAGGGTTGGGTGGTCCTGTGGTTTAAAGCGTCATGTGGTTCTCGCTTACCATGAGGCAGGCCAGTATAACATGGGTTCGAATCCTTGGCTAGCGCAGTGTTGTTATTGATCAATACCACTCGTTCCTGGTTACAATTATATATATATATATATATATATATATATATATATATATATATATATATATATATATATATATATATATGTCGTGCCGAGTAGGTACGGTATTGGTTTAAATAGCAACGCTCTTGTCAATTAAGGCAAGCGAAAATTTGTGTATGCATGTATGAATCTAACGAGAAAAAAATATTTCATTGTGTTTATTATTAAATTATTGTAAACCTATCTAAAACATATCTAGTTGGACTGGACTAAATTAAATTGCGGTTGTTATAATAAGGCTAGGTAAGTTTTCTAAGGCTCTTTTACTACAAAATTATTAATTTTTACATTAACATAAATAAAAAAATATATCTTTAAACTAGAAACAAAATTTTTTGAAAGGACTTAATTTTAAACGAGTTCTTGCTAAGTGACAAATTTTACCTAGTAAGTACGGCAATATATATATATATATATATATATATATATATATATATATATATATATATATATATGTCGTGCCGAATATGTAAAACTGGTCAATTAGCAAGAACTCATTTAAAATTAAGTCCTTTCAAAAATTTTCTCTTATACGTTTAAAGATATATTTTTTTCATTAATGTTAATGTAAAAATTTTTAATTTTGCACCAAGAGAATCTTAGAAAACTTACCTAACCTTATTATAACAAGAGTAATTTATTTTATCCTAACCCAACTAAATATATTTTAGATTTGTTTACAATAATTTAATATTAAACAAACTCAGTGAAATATATTTTTTTTCGTTAGGTTCAGAATGATTTTGGCGAAATTATTGCATACACAAATTTTCACTTGTCCTATATGGCAAGATGAGCGTTGCTATTTAAGCCAAGATCGCAAGTTCTGCCTATTCGGCACGACATATATATATATATATATATATATATATATATATATATATATATATATATATATTTTTATATATATATATATATATATATATATATATATATATATTTTTGTGTGTGTTTTTTGTGTGTGTGTGTGTGTGTGTGTGTGTGTGTGTGTGTGTGTGTGTGTGTGTGTGTGTGTGTGTGTGTGTGTGTGAGTGTGTGTGAGTGTGTGTGTGTTTGTATGTGTTTGTATGTGTTTGTGTGTGTGTGTGTGTGTGTGTGTGTGTGTGTGTGTGTGTGTGTGTGCGCGCGCGCTCGCTCGCTCGCTAGCAAAGGCCTGTAATGTAAACAATATAGTGGACAACACACAAGTCACCCGCACGTAAGAGACAAACATATGACGGACCGACACGTCGTCGTAAATTTCAGTCTCCTACGTGCGAGTTGTGTATAAACGTTCTTAAGGAAATTAAAGACACACTGAATATTTCGGCCGACATCTGAAGTAATCCCCTTCCACCACTAGGAAAAAAAAAAAATCACATTCACCATCACTCACTCCTCAGCTAGTTTTCTGAAGTACACGAACTTTACGATCAAATATGAAGCAATTACACAGATCCTGTATATACTTTTACTCGGGAGGAATATTATGCCGGCAAGGGGCGATTTTAAACTCTAGTATCCGGGGAATTTTTACAAGTTTACGTGTCGCAGATGTGAGCACTGAGGCAGTCGCTCACGTCCTTAACGTGTATGAGAAAACCTGACCCAAGTTTGTGTGTTGTTTCTATGTTCTTAAATTCATGTGATGGTGCTAGACCTGAGATAGATATTCTGCAGTCGTTCAACCTTGATGGAAGGTGTTCAATCCTTCAACCTTGATGGAAGGTGTTCAATCCTTCAGCCTTGATGGAAGGTGTTCAATCCTTTAACCTTGATGGAAGGTGTTCAATCCTTCAACCTTGATGGAAGGTGTTCAATCCTTCAGCCTTGATGGAAGGTGTTCAATCCTTCAGCCTTGATGGAAGGTGTTCAATCCTTTAACCTTGATGGAAGGTGTTCAATCCTTTAACCTTGATGGAAGGTGTTCAATCCTTTAACCTTGATGGAAGGTGTTCAATCATTTAACCTTGATGGAAGGTGTTCAGTCCTTCAGCCTTGATGGAAGGTGTTCAATCCTTTAACCTTGATGGAAAGTGTTCAACCCTTCAGCCTTGATGGAAAGTGTTCAATCCTTTAACCTTAATGGAAGGTGTTCAATCCTTCAACCTTGATGGAAGGTGTTCAATCCTTCAGCCTTGATGGAAGGTGTTCAGTCCTTCAACCTTGATGGAATGTGTTCAATCCTTCAACCTTGACGGAAGGTGTTCAATCCTTCAACCTTGAGGGAAGGTGTTCAATCCTTCAACCTTAAGGGAAGGTGTTCAATCCTTCAACCTTGATGGAAGGTGTTCAATCCTTCAACCTTGATGGAAGGTGTTCAATCCTTTAGCCTTGATGGAAGGTGTTCAGTCCTTCAACCTTGATGGAAGGTGTTCAATCCTTTAACCTTGATGGAAGGTGTTCAATCCTTTAACCTTGATGGAAGGTGTTCAATCCTTTAACCTTGATGGAAGGTGTTCAGTCCTTTAACCTTGATGGAAGGTGTTCAGTCCTTCAACCTTGATGGAAGGTGTTCAATCCTTTAACCTTGATGGAAAGTGTTCAATCCTTCAGCCTTGATGGAAAGTGTTCAATCCTTTAACCTTAATGGAAGGTGTTCAATCCTTCAACCTTGATGGAAGGTGTTCAATCCTTCAGCCTTGATGGAAGGTGTTCAGTCCTTCAACCTTGATGGAAGTGTTCAGTCCTTCAACCTTGATGGAAGGTGTTCAATCCTTCAACCTTGACGGAAGGTGTTCAATCCTTCAACCTTGAGGGAAGGTGTTCAATCCTTCAACCTTAAGGGAAGGTGTTCAATCCTTCAACCTTGATGGAAGGTGTTCAATCCTTCAGCCTTGGTTGAAGGTGCTCAATCCTTCAGCCTTGATGGAAGGTGTTCAATCCTTCAGCCTTGATGGAAGGCGTTCAGTCCTTCAACCTTGATGGAAGATGTTCACTCCTTTAACCTTGATGGAAGGTGTTCAATCCTTCAGCCTTGATGGAAGGTGTTCAGTTCTTCAGCCTTGATGGAAGGTGTTCAGTTTTTCAACCTTGATGGAAGGTGTTCAATCCTTCAGCCTTTATGGAAGGTGTTCAGTTTTTCAACCTTGATGGAAGGTGTTCAATCCTTTAACCTTGATGGAAGGTGTTCAATCCTTTAACCTTGATGGAAGGTGTTCAATCCTTTAACCTTGATGGAAGGTGTTCAATCCTTTAACCTTGATGGAAGGTGTTCAGTCCTTCAACCTTGATGGAAGGTGTTCAATCCTTTAACCTTGATGGAAAGTGTTCAATCCTTCAGCCTTGATGGAAAGTGTTCAATCCTTTAACCTTAATGGAAGGTGTTCAATCCTTCAACCTTGATGGAAGGTGTTCAATCCTTCAGCCTTGATGGAAGGTGTTCAGTCCTTCAACCTTGATGGAAGTGTTCAGTCCTTCAACCTTGATGGAAGGTGTTCAATCCTTCAACCTTGACGGAAGGTGTTCAATCCTTCAACCTTGAGGGAAGGTGTTCAATCCTTCAACCTTGATGGAAGGTGTTCAATCCTTCAACCTTGATGGAAGGTGTTCAATCCTTCAGCCTTGGTTGAAGGTGCTCAATCCTTCAGCCTTGATGGAAGGTGTTCAATCCTTCAGCCTTGATGGAAGGCGTTCAGTCCTTCAACCTTGATGGAAGATGTTCACTCCTTTAACCTTGATGGAAGGTGTTCAATCCTTCAGCCTTGATGGAAGGTGTTCAGTTCTTCAGCCTTGATGGAAGGTGTTCAGTTTTTCAACCTTGATGGAAGGTGTTCAATCCTTCAGCCTTTATGGAAGGTGTTCAGTCCTTCAACCTTGATGGAAGGTGTTCAGTCCTTCAACCTTGATGGAAGGTGTTCAGTCCTTCAACCTTGATGGAAGGTGTTTAATCCTTCAACCTTGAGGGAAGGTGTTCAATCCTTCAACTTTGAGGGGAGGTGTTCAATCCTTCAACCTTGATGGAAGGTGTTCAATCCTTCAGCCTTGAGGGAAGGTGTTCAATCCTTCATCCTTGATGGAAGGTGTTCAATCCTTCAACCTTGAGGGAAGGTGTTCAGTCCTTCAACCTTGATGGAAGGTGTTCAATCCCTCAACCTTGAGGGAAGGTGTTCAATCCTTCAACCTTGAGGGAAGGTGTTCAATCCTTCAACCTTGAGGGAAGGTGTTCAATCCTTCAACCTTGAGGGAAGGTGTTCAATCCTTCAACTTTGATGAAAGGTGTTCAATCCTTCAACCTTGAGGGAAGGTGTTCAATCCTTCAACTTTGATGAAAGGTGTTCAATCCTTCAACCTTGAGGGAAGGTGTTCAATCCTTCAACCATGAGGGAAGGTGTTCAATCCTTCAACTTTGATGAAAGGTGTTCAATCCTTCAACCTTGAGGGAAGGTGTTCAATCCTTCAGCCTTGAGGGAAGGTGTTCAATCCTTCAACCTTGAGGGAAGGTGTTCAATCCTTCAACCTTGAGGGAAGGTGTTCAATCCTTCAACCTTGAGGGAAGGTGTTCAATCCTTCAACTTTGATGAAAGGTGTTCAATCCTTCAACCTTGAGGGAAGGTGTTCAATCCTTCAGCCTTGAGGGAAGGTGTTCAATCCTTCAACCTTGAGGGAAGGTGTTCAATCCTTCAACCTTGAGGGAAGGTGTTCAATCCTTCAACCTTGAGGGAAGGTGTTCAATCCTTCAACTTTGATGAAAGGTGTTCAATCCTTCAACCTTGAGGGAAGGTATTCAATCCTTCAACTTTGATGAAAGGTGTTCAATCCTTCAACCTTGAGGGAAGGTGTTCAATCCTTCAACTTTGATGAAAGGTGTTCAATCCTTCAACCTTGAGGGAAGGTGTTCAATCCTTCAACTTTGATGAAAGGTGTTCAATCCTTCAACCTTGATGGAAGGTGTTCAATCCTTCTACCTTGAGGGAAGGTGCTCAATCCTTCAACTTTGATGAAAGGTGTTCAATTCTTCAACCTTGAGGGAAGGTGTTCAATCCTTCAACTTTGATGAAAGGTGTTCAATCCTTCAACCTTGATGGAAGGTGTTCAATCCTTCAACTTTGATGAAGGGTGTTCAATCCTTCAACCTTGATGGAAGGTGTTCAATCCTTCAACTTTGATGAAAGGTGTTCAATCCTTCAACCTTGATGGAAGGTGTTCAATCCTTCAACTTTGATGAAAGGTGTTCAATCCTTCAACCTTGATGGAAGGTGTTCAATCCTTCAACTTTGATGAAAGGTGTTCAATCCTTCAACCTTGATGGAAGGTGTTCAATTATTCAGCTTTGATGAAAGATGTTCAATCCTTCAACCTTGATGGAAGGTGTTCAATCCTTCAACTTTGATGAAAGGTGTTCAATCCTTCAACCTTGATGAAAGGTGTTCAATCCTTCAACTTTGATGAAAGGTGTTCAATCCTTCAACTTTGATGAAAGGTGTTCAATCCTTCAACCTTGATGGAAGGTGTTCAATCCTTCAACTTTGATGAAAGGTGTTCAATCCTTCAACCTTGATGGAAGATGTTCAATCCTTCAACTTTGATGAAAGGTGTTCAATCCTTCAACTTTGATGAAAGGTGTTCAATCCTTCAACCTTGATGGAAGGTGTTCAATCCTTCAACTTTGATGAAAGGTGTTCAATCCTTCAACTTTGATGAAAGGTGTTCAATCCTTCAACCTTGATGGAAGGTATTCAATCCTTCAACCTTGAGGGAAGGTGTACAATCCTTCAACCTTGAGGGAAGGTATTCAATCCTTCAACCTTGAGGGAAGGTGTACAATCCTTCAACCTTGATGGAAGGTGTTCAATCCTTCAACCTTGATGAAAGGAAGGCGTGGAGGAGTTTGATCAGATGATAGACAGAGTAACTTAAAATTCATGAATCAAGAGCCGCTTGCAACTTCGAGACATCCCCATATATATACAGATTTCTGCCTGTGTGCATATAAAACTATAATGACTTCAGGTTTGGCTTAAAACAACGCAGCTTGTTTCAGTGATGTAACTAAATTTAACTTTAGTGTACAGTGTATTAGACGAAGACTGTCGTAATAGCAGTAATTAATGCAAAATCAAAGATATAAATTTTACTAGTGTAAATGATACGGTCTCTGTGTAATGGAGCTACGCTTTTAGTACCGTTATAAGGAACCTATAAATTCATGTAGCATTTTCTTGGGGAGTGAATTTGAGGTGGCACTATAGAAAATGCCCATTCATGTTGGTTGTGATGATTTTCTAATACCTACGAGTCGCAAACAGCAACAGCTTGATTGATTAGACGGCCAACAGGGAAATCTGGTCTCAGGCAAGTTACATGTATTGTTGTATAGCATGCAGTTATTTAGTGGAAATTACGGAGAAGGGAAAAATGTGTCATACGTGTGTCCTACAAGAGGCTACCTGCTAAGCAGCGTCCAGCAGGGCAGTTCCTGGGCTATGTAATTCTCGTCTCCTTCTGTACGCATAACACCAGAGACACTTCCATTACTTTTCTGCTCATTTCTGCAGACTCTCTCATGCTGCTGCTTCCGCTTCATTCCTGATGTCTCGGTTCCTCTTTGAAATTTATTTCATCCACATTCTCTCTTGGTCGTCAGTTTTTGATGTATTCTTTCCATATTTGTGCAAAGTGGAGGGTTTATGAATCCTCTCAGTTTCCAGCTTCTCTATCTCTGTTAGCCCCTCTCTCCGATTTTGCAGTGTGTGTGCAGGTGCAGGTTCGAATCCTGCTGTGGACTGAGAGAGAATGTTTGTAAATAATATCGCCAGTTTGCGAAATTTTCAGTATTCCAAAATCTCTTCCTTTCTATGTTCACTGTCAATTTAAAATCGTTTAATATTACTTATTGTTCGTTATGTTTACATTGATTTCCGTTGATTTATGGCAAAATAAATTTTCATTCTGCTGATATGGCGCGCGCGCGCACACACACACACACACACACACACACACACACACACACACACACACACACACACACACACACACACACACACACTATTTATATTTTATTCATTTACGTTAATGCAAAAATTAATAATTTTGTACCAAAAGAATCTTAGAAAATTTATCTAACCTTATTATAACAAGCGTAATTTAATTTAGCGTAATCCAACTAAATATATTTTAGATAAGTTTGCTATAATTTAATAATAAATACAATGAAACATTTTTTTTCGTTAGGTTCAGAATGAGTTTTGCGAAATTATTGCATACACAGATTTCGTTTGCCTTATTCGGCAAGAAGAGCGTTGCTATTTAAGTCAGAAGGGAAAAAATGAGGAATGGACAAGACCTCGATACCTCAGGTGAGACTCATTTCTCACATTAATTATCGTGGCGGGTCGTGGAAGACGAGGTCGATATTCATGTGAAGGATCATACCGTAAATTTCCCCGAAACAATTTACATCATGATCGAGGTTTTCAGTTCCATTACTTCAGTGAAAGGGTTATAACAGGATAAGACACATTCCACTATCTCGTCCCGCCGGAGGAGCTCCAGCAGTTGCGTGTTCACCCTGGTTGGCTATAATTGCAGACGACCTTGGAGGGGGGGTGTCTAGTCTGCAGGACACCCTACGTACCTTCTCTTGGAGACTGCACGCCTCCTTGCAGTCGGCTCAACTAGCCCTCGACGTAATGGACAAACTTTTAATTATTAGATTAAAACTTTTACGGTTGTCATTTGTACACCTTAGCGCAAAGACTGCCTTGTTAGGTCCTTCAATTTAGTGTTGTAGTGAGTTCCAATGGAGAACTGCACACAATACCTCTTCACCATAACGATGTACCTAATGATAAAACTTACTAGTTTTATTCTTAATTTTCTCATTCAGTGCCCATAGTCCCATATAATTTTTTTTACTAGAAAACAACAACGAATTTAGAGTATAGTTACTTACATATGTATAACTGCGTGAATTTCAGTAACAATTAACTACCAGTACTTTTAATGAACATTGTAAAACCTTTCTGTAAAAGCTAATAACAGTGAAGTCTTAGTATTTTTAACATAATCTTGAGCAAACTTCCTATGAACCCAAATCACACTGAACCTTCAGTGGTATTTAAAAACCTTGTGCAGCCTTTCTGTGGACGCTAATGATTATGAGCTTCCAGTAGCATTTCTTACATAGGCTCAAACATTGTCCCAGTGAAGGCCAGCTCTAACCTTCCAGCTCTCTCGGGAAAACAGAGAATCACTATAATAACAACCCAGGAGGCCAGACCAACACATCGCAGTGAGCTGCGCCATCTGGGACGAGAATCCACCTCAGTGCATTACGACTACCTAATGAATATTTGCGGTACCTTGAATCTATTAGTACAAACACACGGTGCTCGTTTATAATACCTTTGTTTTGACGAGTGTATTGTGACACGATGGTTATTTTCGAATACTGCCCGTGGTATTAACATCCCTTTTGAAGGCTCAGGACGATGTCAATTTGCGAGATGCACATTTTCATCGCGGCATAATACGGATTATCTGGATAATTGCTGGCGGCAAGAACCCTCGTGATAAGTGAAGCAAGTGAAGGGTAATGTACCAGTGTAATCCCTCTGCAATGATGTGATGTGCACCTGTGAGGTAGAGGGTGGGAGGGAGGAGGTAGGAGAGAGAGTGAGCATAGAGGAGCCGATCAAAAAGTAGCATTCGTCTGGTGGACGGGAAACTCATTACTGTTGCTGGTATCCGTAAATTGCTGCTAGCATTCTGTAGGGCAAAATTAAACTCCAGTACTGACATATTACTCTCTCCGTTTATCTTTCTCTTCTCTCACTAAAGATTACACATTTTCTATGGTGACACTATATTGAAATATAACACTAAATGTATAGTCGCCTTCGAAGTAAACTACGGAGTATATATTTGATGCAAGCGACTATGATATGGCAAATGTATAGAAGCTTGGGCAGAAAAATCTAAAGTATGTCTAGACATTATTTATGTTTTAGAGGCCCACTGATGTTTATATTTTTATATTAAAGTTAAAATTTAAACTTTCTTTTTCGTTTCCTTGTCGGTGATGTAAATATTTTCTTGGCTTTTATTTTCTAATTTTATCTGAAACATTTATGCTTTTCATACTTCATTAACGAAAAGTTTTGAAAATGCCTCAATTATAATTTTTTTTAAGTTTTTATTCTTTATTAACATTATGTCTTTGCAAGGTATACCAATGTTAAATTTTGCAATTTAATTTTATTTGTATTCTCATCTATGACATTACAATCTAAAAAAATGGCTGTAGAACCTGAAATAAAAAATCTTACCCATTTGTTAAAAAATGATTACCTACGTAAACAGACAGTCAGACAGACAGACAGACACACACACACACACACACACACACACACACACACACACACACACACACACACACACACACACACACACACACACACACGACAAAATGGTAACTAACACCTACAACAGGCCTAGTGTCTAATCGACATGTGCCTAGGACAAAATGGTAACTAACACCTACAACAGGCCTAGTGTCTAATCGACATGTGCCTAGGACAAAATGGTAACTAACACACACACACACACACACACACACACACACACACACACACACACACACATATATATACACACACACACATATATATACACACACACACACACACACACACACACACACACACACACACACACACACACACACACACACATACACACACACACGATATAAAATAAGAAAGAAAACCGTTGATTATGTTAACAGTGGTTTTAATATAAAGATGAACAGACCGCAAGGATAAAAAAAATTAAAAACCACGAAAACCAGTTCATTTTTATCCTGTGCAGTTTAATAAAAAAATAATATTCCGTGGGATGAATCTCGAGCAGGACTGACAAAAAATGGAAGAATTTAAGATAAAAAAAATTAGAATTAGATAGGGCAAGGATTCTAGTCCTGTGTGTTCCAGCAAGTAGTTTTCCTCATCCAAGTGATTAGTTAGAAGAACTAAGATACATGCAAGATAATAACTGAACGAAATATAGTAATGCTGAGATGCATATAAAAGCTAGTGCAAGACAAACTCAAGTGGAAGACTTCATAAGCTTAATTCTTTCATTTTTAACTAAAATCGACTAAGTCACTCTTGATGTAACACGAGTAAGTCCTGGCCAAGTCTGTTCTGTATGTGATATGCAAGCCATCTGATTTATTGTGATCCTATCATAGCGGTTAACAGGATTACCTGGATTGTGGGACTCTGGGGATCAGGGTTGTCTCTCAGCTGGGAACTCAGCTGTGTGGAGATCCTCTGGATGCCACTATCCTCGTTGTGTAATACACGCCAATCCTTGGACACTGTACTCTTTGGACCATATTAGTCAGCTTCTACCTTGTCTGCAAATACACTTGTACTTAGTCTAAGGGCAGGAGTGCGTAGAGCCACGACAGTGTTAAAGATCTGTGGATCGAGATACATTCCTACTGCAAGGCAATTTCCAGACTGACTTATATTCACTGCTATGTGACAGGAATATCTTTGACGGACGATGTAACCCTTATCATATCTTGAAGTAATTTTTTGACAGTGGTGCTCCTGGGACTTGAATTTTCTGTGCCGTGAAGAAAGATAAAGCTTGCAAGGTAATTTGAAAGGCTGTGCTTATCCTCAGTTCATCTATTCTACAGTAACTAGAAATGAGGATTCCATCAATTGTTTGTTTTAGAAGGTAATCGTATATTTCTTATGGGAGTTATGGCTGACTCGAAGTATCGCTTCGGGAGGGAGAGGCAGTCTCAAAGTAAGCTTCGGTAGGGAGCGGCAGTCTCAAAGTAAGCTTCGGGAGGGAGAGGCAGTCTCAAACAAGGTATATATTACCGACAAATCTTTTAAAGAGACTCTTATTCGACGTTAGGTAACTTTTGTGAGTTGTGTCAGCAAGGCCAGTGGCTAGAACTCCTTGGAAATAAATCACGATATTCTTATCTGCTGTAGGAGGACACTACCTCGTGTTTGGATTCTCTTAAAGATCTTTAATTTTTCTGATGTCTGCTAGCATACTTTTGCAGTGTCAGGTAGAGTATCATCGTAAACGAACGAGAGAGAGAGAGAGAGAGAGAGAGAGAGAGAGAGAGAGAGAGAGAGAGAGAGAGAGAGAGAGAGAGAGAGAGAGAGAGAGAGAGAGAGAGAGAGAAAGAGAGAGAGAAAGAGAGATGATCTGAAAGGCGGAAAATAAGTAATTTAATGGACAGTCGGAATCTAATTTATATTCGCGGTTGTTCTGACAAGTCTTGTGGGGCATCTGCCAAGCCTTTGGAAGTATCTGTCTTGTCTTGAAACATATCTGTGAGGCCTTGTGATGTGCCTTAAATATCTGTGAGGCCTTGTGATGTGCCTTAAATATCTGTCAACCTGTGAGATATTTGTCGAACTTATGGAAGTACTGTATAAATCAAGCCTTGTTAAATATGCGTGACGCCGGGAAATTTCTGTGAATATATGCGTTCAAGGTGCTAAGCCTAATGAAGAATCTGTCAAGCCTTCTACGGTATCTGTCAAGATTTTGAAAAAATTGTCTAGCCTTATGTATTATCTGTCAAATTATCTATCAAGTCTTATGAAGTATCTGTCAATCCAAGGGAAGCATCTGTCGAGGCTTGTTTGTCAAGCTTAGTGAAGTTTTTGTCAGTTTGTGGCGTATCCGTTAAGAGTTGTGAAATATCTGTGAAATCCTGTGCTGTGTTTGTCAGTAATGTAAATTATTTGTTAAGCGCTTCACAGAGCTTAACAAATTCTTTACATGTCAATATTGTGAAAAAAATATGTCAAATATAAGTCAAATTTGGGGAAGTATGAGAATTTTGGCTTATTTAATATGGAATGCAGCAAATAATGATGTCAGTTACGAGGACTTCATTCAGAAAAGAAACATGGAAGTTCACTTGCCGAAGTCATTCATTCTGGAGAGAGACGAATGGTGTTCATGGAAACTGAGGACAAATAAATATTTTTTTTTAAATTTTGGAATATATATATATATATATATATATATATATATATATATATATATATATATATATATATATATATATATATATATATATATATATATATATGACAGGTTGGTAGTAGGTTGGTAGACAGCAACCACCCAGGGAAGTACTACCGTCCTGCCAGATGACTGTGAAACAAAAACCTGTAACTGTTTTGCATGATGGTAGGATTGCTGGTTTCTTTTTCTGTCTCATAAACACGCTAGAAAACAGGGATATCTTGCTACTCCTACTTACACTTTGGTCACACTTCACAGACACGCACATGCATATATATATATATACATACATCTAGGTTTTTCTCCTTTTTCTAAATAGCTCTTGTTCTTTTTTATTTCTTCTATTGTCCATGGGGAAGTGGAAAAGAATCTTTCCTCCGTAAGCCATGCGTGTCGTATGAGGCGACTAAAATGCCGGGAGCAATGGGCTAGTAACCCCTTCTCCTGTATACATTTACTAAAAAAGAGAAGAAGAAAAACTTTATAAAACTGGGATGCTTAAATGTGCGTGGATGTAGTGCGGATGACAAGAAACAGATGATTGCTGATGTTATGAATGAAAAGAAGTTGGATGTCCTGGCCCTAAGCGAGACAAAGCTGAAGGGGGTAGGAGAGTTTCAGTGGGGGGAAATAAATGGGATTAAATCTGGAGTATCTGAGAGAGTTAGAGCAAAGGAAGGGGTAGCAGTAATGTTAAATGATCAGTTATGGAAGGAGAAAAGAGAATATGAATGTGTAAATTCAAGAATTATGTGGATTAAAGTAAAGGTTGGATGCGAGAAGTGGGTCATAATAAGCGTGTATGCACCTGGAGAAGAGAGGAATGCAGAGGAGAGAGAGAGATTTTGGGAGATGTTAAGTGAATGTATAGGAGCCTTTGAACCAAGTGAGAGAGTAATTGTGGTAGGGGACCTGAATGCTAAAGTAGGAGAAACTTTTAGAGAGGGTGTGGTAGGTAAGTTTGGGGTGCCAGGTGTAAATGATAATGGGAGCCCTTTGATTGAACTTTGTATAGAAAGGGGTTTAGTTATAGGTAATACATATTTTAAGAAAAAGAGGATAAATAAGTATACACGATATGATGTAGGGCGAAATGACAGTAGTTTGTTGGATTATGTATTGGTAGATAAAAGACTGTTGAGTAGACTTCAGGATGTACATGTTTATAGAGGGGCCACAGATATATCAGATCACTTTCTAGTTGTAGCTACACTGAGAGTAAAAGGTAGATGGGATACAAGGAGAATAGAAGCATCAGGGAAGAGAGAGGTGAAGGTTTATAAACTAAAAGAGGAGGCAGTTAGGGTAAGATATAAACAGCTATTGGAGGATAGATGGGCTAATGAGAGCATAGGCAATGGGGTCGAAGAGGTATGGGGTAGGTTTAAAAATGTAGTGTTAGAGTGTTCAGCAGAAGTTTGTGGTTACAGGAAAGTGGGTGCAGGAGGGAAGAGGAGCGATTGGTGGAATGATGATGTAAAGAGAGTAGTAAGGGAGAAAAAGTTAGCATATGAGAAGTTTTTACAAAGTAGAAGTGATGCAAGGAGGGAAGAGTATATGGAGAAAAAGAGAGAGGTTAAGAGAGTGGTGAAGCAATGTAAAAAGAGAGCAAATGAGAGAGTGGGTGAGATGTTATCAACAAATTTTGTTGAAAATAAGAAAAAGTTTTGGAGTGAGATTAACAAGTTAAGAAAGCCTAGAGAACAAATGGATTTGTCAGTTAAAAATAGGAGAGGAGAGTTATTAAATGGAGAGTTAGAGGTATTGGGAAGATGGAGGGAATATTTTGAGGAATTGTTAAATGTTGATGAAGATAGGGAAGCTGTGATTTCGTGTATAGGGCAAGGAGGAATAACATCTTGTAGGAGTGAGGAAGAGCCAGTTGTGAGTGTGGGGGAAGTTCGTGAGGCAGTAGGTAAAATGAAAGGGGGTAAGGCAGCCGGGATTGATGGGATAAAGATAGAAATGTTAAAAGCAGGTGGGGATATAGTTTTGGAGTGGTTGGTGCAATTATTTAATAAATGTATGGAAGAGGGTAAGGTACCTAGGGATTGGCAGAGAGCATGCATAGTTCCTTTGTATAAAGGCAAAGGGGATAAAAGAGAGTGCAAAAATTATTGGGGGATAAGTCTGTTGAGTGTACCTGGTAAAGTGTATGGTAGAGTTATAATTGAAAGAATTAAGAGTAAGACGGAGAATAGGATAGCAGATGAACAAGGAGGCTTTAGGAAAGGTAGGGGGTGTGTGGACCAGGTGTTTACAGTGAAACATATAAGTGAACAGTATTTAGATAAGGCTAAAGAGGTCTTTGTGGCATTTATGGATTTGGAAAAGGCGTATGACAGGGTGGATAGGGGGGCAATGTGGCAGATGTTGCAGGTGTATGGTGTAGGAGGTAGGTTACTGAAAGCAGTGAAGAGTTTTTACGAGGATAGTGAGGCTCAAGTTAGAGTATGTAGGAAAGAGGGAAATTTTTTCCCAGTAAAAGTAGGCCTTAGACAAGGATGTGTGATGTCACCGTGGTTGTTTAATATATTTATAGATGGGGTTGTAAGAGAAGTAAATGCGAGGGTCTTGGCAAGAGGCGTGGAGTTAAAAGATAAAGATTCACACACAAAGTGGGAGTTGTCACAGCTGCTCTTTGCTGATGACACTGTGCTCTTGGGAGATTCTGAAGAGAAGCTGCAGAGATTGGTGGATGAATTTGGTAGGGTGTGCAAAAGAAGAAAATTAAAGGTGAATACAGGAAAGAGTAAGGTTATGAGGAAAACAAAAAGATTAGGTGATGAAAGATTGAATATCAGATTGGAGGGAGAGAGTATGGAGGAGGTGAACGTATTCAGATATTTGGGAGTGGACGTGTCAGCGGATGGATCTATGAAAGATGAGGTGAATCATAGAATTGATGAGGGAAAAAGAGTGAGTGGTGCACTTAGGAGTCTGTGGAGACAAAGAACTTTGTCCTTGGAGGCAAAGAGGGGAATGTATGAGAGTATAGTTTTACCAACGCTCTTATATGGGTGTGAAGCGTGGGTGATGAATGTTGCAGCGAGGAGAAGGCTGGAGGCAGTGGAGATGTCATGTCTGAGGGCAATGTGTGGTGTGAATATAATGCAGAGAATTCGTAGTTTGGAAGTTAGGAGCAGGTGCGGGATTACCAAAACTGTTGTCCAGAGGGCTGAGGAAGGGTTGTTGAGGTGGTTCGGACATGTAGAGAGAATGGAGCGAAACAGAATGACTTCAAGAGTGTATCAGTCTGTAGTGGAAGGAAGGCGGGGTAGGGGTCGGCCTAGGAAGGGTTGGAGGGAGGGGGTAAAGGAGGTTTTGTGTGCGAGGGGCTTGGACTTCCAGCAGGCATGCGTGAGCGTGTTTGATAGGAGTGAATGGAGACAAATGGTTTTTAATACTTGACGTGCTGTTGGAGTGTGAGCAAAGTAACATATATGAAGGGATTCAGGGAAACCGGCAGGCCGGACTTGAGTCCTGGAGATGGGAAGTACAGTGCCTGCACTCTGAAGGAGGGGTGTTAATGCTGCAGTTTAAAAACTGTAGTGTAAAGCACCCTTCTGGCAAGACAGTGATGAAGTGAATAATGGTGAAAGTTTTTCTTTTTCGGGCCACCCTGCCTTGGTGGGAATCGGCCAGTGTGATAATAGAAATAATATATATATATATATATATATATATATATATATATATATATATATGTCGTGCCGAATATGTAAAACTGGTCAATTAGCAAGAACTCATTTAAAATTAAGTCCTTTCTAACATTTTCTCTTATACGTTTAAAGATATATTTTTTTCATTAATGTTAATGTAAAAATTTTTAATTTTGCACCAAAAGAATCTTAGAAAACTAACCTAACCTTATTATAGCAATAGCAATTTATTTTAGCCTAACCCAACTAAATATATTTTAGATACGTTTACAGTAATTTAATACTAAGTAAACATAGTGAAATATATTTTTTTCGTTAGGTTCAGAATGATTTTGGCGAAATTATTGCATACACAAATTTTCACTTATCCTATATGGCAAGATGAGCGTTGCTATTTAAGCCAAGTTCGCAAGTTCTGCCTATTCGGCACGACATATATATATATATATATATATATATATATATATATATATATATATATATATATATATATTGAAAAAAGTGATGTACACTGTATGCAAATACTCTTTTACATTGTACACTCGATTTTCAGAGCCGTTAAATAGGAAAATAACTGCATTAAAAAATATAATCGGTTTTCCGGGCAAAGTCGACAAATTTATAGCAATTATTGGCAGTTTTATGCCTGAAGGAAAATACTGTTGGTGCGAAATTAATTTTTTGAACTGAATTTACTTACACTGCTTCGTGGATAACTTGGGTTTGTTAGGAGGAATTCTTAAATGAGTTAAATTCTGTAATTAGTGCAAGTTAAATCTGTGAAATAAGACATATTAGCAATAATAAAAAAAAATACCTTTGAAGAGTTTGAATAATCATCATCATCATCATAATAATAATAATAATAATAATAATAATAATAATAATAATAATAATAATAATAATAATAATTAATAATAATGATAACAACAACAACGATTTCTCAGAAAAGCAAAGACTCTCTCTCTCTCTCTCTCCCTCCCTCCCTCAATCCTCTCTCACATGACTGACTCATGACACGTAAATTTGCTTGGTTGCAGTTTTCTCCCAGAAAGAGCTTCCTGCGGTGCGGGAAGGGGGGGCGGAGCTCCCTCTCCTCGTCCGAAAGCACCAGACTTATAATACATTCATGTTATAATAAATATTTATGCGAGGGGCGAGAGGGAAATGCAGCCTCTGCAGAGGTGACGAAACAGAGGCGACCAGATGTTGGATGCTTCCTGCTGGTTCCCTGCCTCACTATGCCTCTCCCAGATCCACCCTTGCCTCACCCTGCCCCATCTCGCCTCACCCAGCCCCACCCCACTTCAACCTACCCTACCCCGCCTAACCCTGCCCTAACCCATTTCATCCTGCCCCACCTTGCCCACCCCACCTCACCGAACCCAACCCTGCTTCACCCGGCTTCACCATACCCACCTCCCCTTGCCTCACCACGATTTACTAACACAATTTTGGAAAATCATACTCCTCTCTGGACTACTAAGAAAGTGAGCTATCAGGCTGGAAAATTAAACAGACCTAAAAAAAACATATTTCAAACCTACACCATGTAAACTTTTACAGAATTCCCTAAAGTCGTTTACGAGATACGAATTTTTCCCTGTAACCTACAACAAATATTCTATATTAGGCAGATTTTTTTTTACAGTGCTATGGTCTACCGTGTATATTTTCCAATGAGAATAACATTTTTTGAGTTTCTTTAAGATCTGTGTACTAGTTTCCGAGATAAAATCGGGAGGACAACCTCCATGAAAGCCAGGCTCGGAGACACTTTCAATACTGTCTTTATAGGGAAATTGTGCGGGAATTGCACACAAAGTACCGCAGAGTGAACGTCTTAACACACCAGGAAGGATAACGGTCACAACATTACGGTGGGTCGCACCTCAGCAGAGCTGCTGCTTCCAATAAAATTAAATCAGTGACATATTGAAGGGCCTTTACCTCTTATTGTACTATATATTTACTATATATTATACCGATCAATCCTTCACTATCATGTATATAAACATACCAAGGGTGAAGTTTTTTCAATAAAGAATATAAGGAAAGAGGGAGAGAGAATAGGGAGGGCTAGAGAAAGAGAAGGGACAGTGAGGGAGTATAAAGAGAATTGTTAATGTAGACCTCGACATCTCTTCTCTCAACATTCCGAAATAAAAAAAAAAATAGTAGAATAAGGAATTAGAGGAAGGGCGGAGGGAGGACGAGGGAGTCAGAGTAAGGGAAGAGAGGGAGTGAAGGATATATCATCTTACTTCTTGGTCTGCTACTAAATTATTATAATTGTTAGTATTACTATTATTATCAGTGATAATTATCACTCAGAAGAAAACAGACAAGTAAACGTAATAAAATTATTAAAAAATGAAATAGTAAATATTACTGTTTAGGTAAAGCGTTAAACAAGATGATCTTTATTAAAACAACAGTGAATTATTATAGATTTCGAAGCTTAGTAGTAAGGAAACAACCACATATGTAAATGTATTAAAAATCATAAAATGCATTATATAATACTCCTGGGGGTGAGATTTTATGTAAAATATATTTAACACTTATCACTGCAAAGTAATGCAGTGGAAACCGACCTTGTCCTTCCCTAGTATTATAAATGCGCTTCATACAGTGCTAGTCACGGCATTATGCCGGTTGAGCGCCCCTGGGCATAATGCCGTGACGAAAATCAAAGGCCTACCATACAGGAAGGGGGGACTCTTTTTTCATCAGTGCATTATGCCGGGTAGCAGCCGTTAGAATGACGCCACGGTCTGCCGCCACAGTCCACAGTGACTCCTCAGTGCTCACATGGTTGCCCTGGTGAGAGGAAGTGTATTTTTGTCTCTCATCTGCACCATCTTTTGTCCGGTGTTCTTTTTCGTTTTGGGGCTATGCATGTTTGATTATGGGTAAAAGGAAGTCTTTAATACCTGAAACTATAGCTCAAATCATAGAACTTCACAAAGCTGGGCACCAGACGAAAGAAATAGTGGAGAATGTTGGTGTGTGTGAGCATTCCGTGAGGAACTGGGTGCAGCGTTTCAAGGCTGGTGGCGGTGTCGAGTTACTGTCTGCCAAACCTCGTCCTGGCCCCTCGAAGAAGACATCTGTTCATACCCTAACTGTGTTAAAGAAGCAGTTAGAGAGAACACCTAAGGTAACTGCTAGAGAATTGAAAGAAAAGAACCCACATCTTCTCTCAGAGGTGTCTGTAAGAACTGTTAACAGACGTGTGTCAGAACTGGGCTACAGTAGTTACTGCCAGGTTAAGACATCGATCCTCTCCAAGCCACAGAAGAAACGTAGGCTGGATTATGCAAAGAAATATCTTCACTGGAATCCTCAACAGTGGCCTGTAGTACTTTGGAGTGATGAAGCAACCTTCACTGTCACCTGTAACCATGGGGGACGTGTACCGGCCCCCTAGACCCATGTTACACCTGTGGGACCACCAAACACCCAGACTCGCTCATGGTTTGGGGGTTTCAGTGCTCAGTGTTGGTAAACTCATTGTACTTCCCAAAAACCAGTATATGAACCAGTGTAATTACCTGGAGTTATTGTGTGACAATTTACCTGAGGTGTTTGGCAAGTGTGGAACTACGGTTTTTATGCAGGACGGTGCACTGTCATACCACCAAATCTGTAGTTCAGTGGCTTAACCCTTAAACTGTCCAAAAGTGGATCTATTTTTTTTTTTACATATTTTCAAATATATATAAAAAAAGGTAGATAAAAGTTTTTTTACACTTTTTCAATTGTAAAAAAAGAAAAGAAGATCTACTTTTTTACATACTTTCAAAATGTTGAAAAAACGTAGATCTACGTTTGGACAGTTTAAGGGTTAAGGACTGTGAAGTGAGGTTCTTTAATGACTGGCCAGGCAATTCCCCAGACCTAAACCCTATTGAGAACCTCTGGTCAATAGTGAAACGAAGTTTACATTGCAAGGATATCAGTTCCATCTCACGGCTGGAGGCTGCTCTACATGAGGCACTGAATAATATACCTCCCCAAACCTTCAAGAATTTGTGAGTCTTCCTACACGAGTGAGGGACGTGATTAAGCTTAAACGACGCTGCACCAAGTATTAAACCTCAGTAAGTGTGCAAATATATATACAGTGGACCCCCGCATAACGATCACCTCCGAATGCGACCAATTATGTAAGTGTATTTATGTAAGTCTGTTTGTACGTGTATGTTTGGGGGTCTGAAATGGACTAATCTACTTCACAATATTCCTTATGGGAACAAATTCGGTCAGTACTGGCACCTGAACATACTTCTGGATTGAAAAAATATCGTTAACCGGGGGTCCACTGTATATATATATATATATATATATATATATATATATATATATATATATATATATATATATATATATATATATATATATATATATATATATATATTTATATGCAAAACAACCACTCTGAAAGAATAGAGAAATTCCAAGCGCTTTCGTGACTACTCCTTGATAATGTGAGTAGTCACGAAAGCGCTTGGAATTTCTCTATTCTTTCAGAGTGGTTGTTTTGCATATTCTGAAATCACCTGTTTATGTGATCTTATTGCATATATATATATATATATATATATATATATATACATATATATATATATATATATATATACATATATATATATATATATATATATATATATATATATATATATATATATATATATATATATATATATATATATATATATATTATAATCTATCATGGTATGTGTTTCTGTTTTGGTACGTGTGGGGGGGAGGGGCGGCATAATGCCGTGACTAGCACTGTATATAGACTACTGTGCAAGTAGAAAATGAACACACAGCTGACAGTAATATAAATACAGGAGGCTAAAAGCCCAACCCGTTGAGATCTCGACGAGATGTAGAATAATTAATGTGTAATGTGAGTCCTGTGTGTGTGTGTGTGTGTGTGTGTGTGTGTGTGTGTGTGTGTGTGTGGAATAGATAAACCTTGTGCCTACCGCAGTCTGCTGCATTAACTTCGTGCAAAGCCAAACTTCCTACGAATTCCAGGCTAGTGACGAAATGAGAAGGAAAGATAAGAGTCCTTGAACTCTCAACAACAGCGAGTGAAATGCATGGACGGACGGACATAAGAAGAGCTGTGACTCGACCCCTGCAACCACATAGGGGAGAGAACACACACGTCACTGAATGGTAAAGTGTTTCAAAAAAACTCTTGTAAATACACATGAGTGTGTAACACAGAATGTGACAAAAACACACTTGAATGCTAGAATAGGGTATTAAAATTAGCTCTATTTATATAAATGACGTCCCACAGCAGACTCTGCTTCCTCTCTCACTACATCATGGTAGGCCAGCAAAACGCGACGTCACTTATGGATGACAATAGTCATTAAATGTGAGAAATAACATCTGAATGTGTCATATCATTTAAGTAATAAATCGTCAAAGGAACTGGAAGGAGGCTAGTAACACAGGTGATCACTTCACCAGTCACTATCTAGACACAGGAATGAGAAAGAATACACGTCTGTATATCTAGAAGTTCCTACCCTCTCTCCCCCCCAACACCATCACACTCTCAACATTGTTAAATGTCCATAACACAATAACACAGTAAATTTCAGGGAATAAATATAGAACGTACATGCAGTCATATAAAAGTTGCTGAAAACTCCAAAAGGAACCTTATGCAATCCTGACATAAGGCATATACATAACAAGGGAGGATGAGCTGGTTAGTTTAGACAGGCTACTACGTCATCCCTTGACTACACTAATTATCTCAAATGTTCTTGTTCTGTCTCATGCAGGGGCAGACATAACATTGGTCTATAAATTTTGAACAATTTTGTTCTTCCCAGAACAAAAGTATTTCACTGTATAGTATTTGGGTTGAAGAAAACGAATATGATCATAATAACAATCAACAGGCTAAAGGAAACATGTACCTTTCAAACAATTACTCATTGTGGCTCTAAGAAAGTGAATATTTAGTCGAAACAGTTACTTATTATTGCCATAGGAAAGTGAATACATAGTTTCTTTAAACAATTACGCATTGTGGGTTTGAATCAAGAGCCTTGACCCTGTACAGTTTACTCACCTCCCTTCCCAGGTCGAAGATAATAAATAGCAGCTGACTTGTGTCCATATCTTTATGAATAGAGCCAAGTTGCAGCTTTAATTATCATTTCCGTATTCAATGACCTATCTATGCTGTAGACCAGTGTAGTCAACATATACATATGTCAGTGAAATAATATTATCCAATATTTTGCAAACATAAGTAAACTAGTCTTGTTTCTATTGCTGTTTGATACGAAAAAAGAATTCACGTATCTCATAATCACTCATTTCTTTACCTCAATGCGCACAACAGGAATAATGCAAAGCAGTAATGAAATTCCTATGCAACAAAATATGAAACTTTATGTGTGTGCGTCTGCATGTGGGGTATATATATATATATATATATATATATATATATATATATATATATATATATATATATATATATATATATATATGTATGTATAGTTCCACTGGGACAAACACATTGCTCACCAACTCTTCAGGAAAGGACAAAGCTCGTCTCCTAGCGGTAAAGGCACCACACTCAGGAGATTTCCTTTTAGCTGTTCCCAATTCCTCCCTGGGCACTCGACTCGCCCCACAGGCCATTCCGATTGGTGTTGCTCTTCCGCCTAGCCGCCCCCATACTCACCGAACAGATGTATTTGCGGTAGGGCGACGGCTGATCAATTCGGACTTTATGGTCTCGTGTGTCACACATCAGAAGGGAAGTATGCTTAACATGAGAAGGTCAAAGGGAACCCCAAGTACAGAGGTCTGACGGAAGTCAAAAGCGTCCTGATGGAGCCAGCTACCCTGGAAGGATGGCAAGCAGATTGCCTGGGACTACGCCTGTGCCGCCACATTGGCAGACACCTACCTGCTATATTCTGGAGCCGAAGGGGGTGGAGCCGCCAGCTAAAGGGAGACACAGAAGACTCACAAATATGAAGGCTTTCCCCCTTGCTATAACTTCATCCCAGTGGGTCGGAGACCCTTAGAGCATGGGGCAAGTGTGCTCTAAAGTTCCTCAGAGAGCTGGGTGAAAAACTCATCAAAGAAACCAAGAAACACAGGGCGGCCAGCTTCCTCTTTCGGACACTCAGTGTTGCGATCCAGGCTTATAATGCCTGCAGCATTCTGGGCACGCGGCCCACAACCGGGGAGCTGGACGAAGTATTAGAGATATAGCTCTGAGATGTTATCTATGTTGTTCTACTTCCTACTGTATTATTGTCAATGTATTTTGTCTTTAAATAAAGTCTTTTTAGAATATAGAATATAGGGGATGGCAGGAGAAGAAAATATTCAAACAGCTCCAGGGAGAATCTTGAGTTTTCCCTGATGTAAGTTTATTTTTTTCTCTGAGGATGAGGGTCCCCAGCACAGTTCCAGAGGCGGTACCTCCCTATATATACATACATATATATATATATATATATATATATATATATATATATATATATATATATATATATATATATATATATATAAGTCGTGCCGAATAAGTAAAATTGGTTAATTAGCAAGAACTCATTTAAAATTAAGTCCTTAGAAAACTTACCTAAACTTATTATAACAAGCGCAATTTAATTTAGCCTAATCGAACTAAATATATTTTAGATAAGTCTACAGTAATTTAATAATAAGCAACCACAATTAAATATATTTTTCTCGTTAGGTCAGAATGATTTTTGCGAAGTTACTGCGTACACAAATTTTTACTTAATTTAATTGGCAAGAAAAGCGTTGCTGTTTAAGCCAAAATCACATGTTTGACCTATTTGGTATATATATATATATATATATATATATATATATATATATATATATATATATATATATATATATATATATATATACACACACACACACACACACATATATATATTCAGACGATCGCGGGTTCTAACCCCACCCTGTGGTATGGTTTGTTTGCAATCGTTTCATTACGATTTCGTGAGTTATATTATATATATACACATATATATATATATATATATATATATATATATATATATATATATATATATATATATATATATGCAATATGATCACAGTAAACAGGTGATTTCAGAATATGCAAAACAACCATTGTGAAAAAAATAGAGAAATTCCAAGCGATTTCGTGATTACTCACATTATCAAGGAACAATGAAAGTAATGCATCAAAGGAAGGCATATAAAGGGTCTAGCCCACACCTCACTATCACATCCCACAACGAAGCAACACCTGACGCGCGACTCATAATAAAGGGAACACTGCAGCAGGCCCGCTGGCCCAACTAGACAGGTCCTTCGCACAACCCACCAACAAACTATTCTACCCAAGAATTAAGAATTTTAAAATTTATTATTTGTCCAATGTATTGTTAAATTCTTCCCAAATTCTATTAATTATAAATGGATCTAATTTACAAAAAGCAAAGGAAATATTCATATTATTGTCAAAACTAAGATTATTGTCAAAAAGCAGTTTTGACAATAATATGAATATTTCTTTTGGTTTATATAAATTAGATCCATTTATAATTAATAGAATTTGGGAAGAATTTAATAATACATTGGACAAATAATAAATTTTAAAATTCTTAATTCTTGGGTAGAATAGTTTGTTTGTGGGTTGTGTGAAGGACCTGTCTAGTTGGGCCAGCAGGCCTGCTGCAGTGTTCCCTTTCTTATGAGTCGCGCGTCAGGTGTTGCTTTGTTGTGGGATGTGATAGTGAGGTGTAGGCTAGACCCTTTATATGTCTTCCTTTGATGCATTACTTTCATTGTTCCTTGATAATGTGAATAGTCACGAAAGCCCTTGGAATTTCTCTATTTTTTCACAGTGGTTGCATATATTTATATATATATATATATATATATATATATATATATATATATATATATATATTATATATATATATATATATATATATATTTAGGTAGTAGGTTGGTAGACAGCAACCACCCAGGGAAGTACTACCGTCCTGCCAGATGACTGTGAAACAAAAACCTGTAACTGTTTTGCATGATGGTAGGATTGCTGGTTTCTTTTTCTGTCTCATAAACACGCTAAGATAACAGGGATATCTTGCTACTCCTACTTACACTTTGGTCACACTTCATAGACACGCACATGCATATATATATATATACATACATCTAGGTTTTTCTCCTTTTTCTAAATAGCTCTTGTTCTTTTTATTTCTTCTATTGTCCATGGGGAAGTGGAAAAGAATCTTTCCTCCGTAAGCCATGCGTGTCGTATGAGGCGACTAAAATGCCGGGAGCAATGGGCTAGTAACCCCTTCTCCTGTATACAATTACTAAAAAAGAGAAGAAGAAAAACTTTATAAAACTGGGTTGCTTAAATGTGCGTGGATGTAGTGCGGATGACAAGAAACAGATGATTGCTGATGTTATGAATGAAAAGAAGTTGGATGTCCTGGCCCTAAGCGAAACAAAGCTGAAGGGGGTAGGAGAGTTTCAGTGGGGGGAAATAAATGGGATTAAATCTGGAGTATCTGAGAGAGTTAGAGCAAAGGAAGGGGTAGCAGTAATGTTAAATGATCAGTTATGGAAGGAGAAAAGAGAATATGAATGTGTAAATTCAAGAATTATGTGGATTAAAGTAAAGGTTGGATGCGAGAAGTGGGTCATAATAAGCGTGTATGCACCTGGAGAAGAGAGGAATGCAGAGGAGAGAGAGAGATTTTGGGAGATGTTAAGTGAATGTATAGGAGCCTTTGAACCAAGTGAGAGAGTAATTGTGGTAGGGGACTTGAATGCTAAAGTAGGAGAAACTTTTAGAGAGGGTGTGGTAGGTAAGTTTGGGGTGCCAGGTGTAAATGATAATGGGAGCCCTTTGATTGAACTTTGTATAGAAAGGGGTTTAGTTATAGGTAATACATATTTTAAGAAAAAGAGGATAAATAAGTATACACGATATGATGTAGGGCGAAATGACAGTAGTTTGTTGGATTATGTATTGGTAGATAAAAGACTGTTGAGTAGACTTCAGGATGTACATGTTTATAGAGGGGCCACAGATATATCAGATCACTTTCTAGTTGTAGCTACACTGAGAGTAAAAGGTAGATGGGATACAAGGAGAATAGAAGCATCAGGGAAGAGAGAGGTAAAGGTTTATAAACTAAAAGAGGAGGCAGTTAGGGTAAGATATAAACAGCTATTGGAGGATAGATGGGCTAATGAGAGCATAGGCAATGGGGTCGAAGAGGTATGGGGTAGGTTTAAAAATGTAGTGTTAGAGTGTTCAGCAGAAGTTTGTGGTTACAGGAAAGTGGGTGCAGGAGGGAAGAGGAGCGATTGGTGGAATGATGATGTAAAGAGAGTAGTAAGGGAGAAAAAGTTAGCATATGAGAAGTTTTTACAAAGTAGAAGTGATGCAAGGAGGGAAGAGTATATGGAGAAAAAGAGAGAAGTTAAGAGAGTGGTGAAGCAATGTAAAAAGAGAGCAAATGAGAGAGTGGGTGAGATGTTATCAACAAATTTTGTTGAAAATAAGAAAAAGTTTTGGAGTGAGATTAACAAGTTAAGAAAGCCTAGAGAACAAATGGATTTGTCAGTTAAAAATAGGAGAGGAGAGTTATTAAATGGAGAGTTAGAGGTATTGGGAAGATGGAAGGAATATTTTGAGGAATTGTTAAATGTTGATGAAGATAGGGAAGCTGTGATTTCGTGTATAGGGCAAGGAGGAATAACATCTTGTAGGAGTGAGGAAGAGTCAGTTGTGAGTGTGGGGGAAGTTCGTGAGGCAGTAGGTAAAATGAAAGGGGGTAAGGCAGCCGGGATTGATGGGATAAAGATAGAAATGTTAAAAGCAGGTGGGGATATAGTTTTGGAGTGGTTGGTGCAATTATTTAATAAATGTATGGAAGAGGGTAAGGTACCTAGGGATTGGCAGAGAGCATGCATAGTTCCTTTGTATAAAGGCAAAGGGGATAAAAGAGAGTGCAAAAATTATAGGGGGATAAGTCTGTTGAGTGTACCTGGTAAAGTGTATGGTAGAGTTATAATTGAAAGAATTAAGAGTAAGACGGAGAATAGGATAGCAGATGAACAAGGAGGCTTTAGGAAAGGTAGGGGGTGTGTGGACCAGGTGTTTACAGTGAAACATATAAGTGAACAGTATTTAGATAAGGCTAAAGAGGTCTTTGTGGCATTTATGGATTTGGAAAAGGCGTATGACAGGGTGGATAGGGGGGCAATGTGGCAGATGTTGCAAGTGTATGGTGTAGGAGGTAGGTTACTGAAAGCAGTGAAGAGTTTTTACGAGGATAGTGAGGCTCAAGTTAGAGTATGTAGGAAAGAGGGGAATTTTTTCCCAGTAAAAGTAGGCCTTAGACAAGGATGTGTGATGTCACCGTGGTTGTTTAATATATTTATAGATGGGGTTGTAAGAGAAGTAAATGCGAGGGTCTTGGCAAGAGGCGTGGAGTTAAAAGATAAAGAATCACACACAAAGTGGGAGTTGTCACAGCTGCTCTTTGCTGATGACACTGTGCTCTTGGGAGATTCTGAAGAGAAGTTGCAGAGATTGGTGGATGAATTTGGTAGGGTGTGCAAAAGAAGAAAATTAAAGGTGAATACAGGAAAGAGTAAGGTTATGAGGATAACAAAAAGATTAGGTGATGAAAGATTGAATATCAGATTGGAGGGAGAGAGTATGGAGGAGGTGAACGTATTCAGATATTTGGGAGTGGACGTGTCAGCGGATGGGTCTATGAAAGATGAGGTGAATCATAGAATTGATGAGGGAAAAAGAGTGAGTGGTGCACTTAGGAGTCTGTGGAGACAAAGAACTTTGTCCTTGGAGGCAAAGAGGGGAATGTATGAGAGTATAGTTTTACCAACGCTCTTATATGGGTGTGAAGCGTGGGTGATGAATGTTGCAGCGAGGAGAAGGCTGGAGGCAGTGGAGATGTCATGTCTGAGGGCAATGTGTGGTGTGAATATAATGCAGAGAATTCGTAGTTTGGAAGTTAGGAGGAGGTGCGGGATTACCAAAACTGTTGTCCAGAGGGCTGAGGAAGGGTTGTTGAGGTGGTTCGGACATGTAGAGAGAATGGAGCGAAACAGAATGACTTCAAGAGTGTATCAGTCTGTAGTGGAAGGAAGGCGGGGTAGGGGTCGGCCTAGGAAGGGTTGGAGGGAGGGGGTAAAGGAGGTTTTGTGTGCGAGGGGCTTGGACTTCCAGCAGGCATACGTGAGCGTGTTTGATAGGAGTGAATGGAGACAAATGGTTTTTAATACTTGACGTGCTGTTGGAGTGTGAGCAAAGTAACATTTATGAAGGGATTCAGGGAAACCGGCAGGCCGGACTTGAGTCCTGGAGATGGGAAGTACAGTGCCTGCACTCTGAAGGAGGGGTGTTAATGTTGCAGTTTAAAAACTGTAGTGTAAAGCACCCTTCTGGCAAGACAGTGATGGAGTGAATGATGGTGAAAGTTTTTCTTTTTCGGGCCACCCTGCCTTGGTGGGAATCGGCCGGTGTGATAATAAAAAAAAAAAATAATATTTATATATATATTTAATAGGTAGTAGGTTGGTAGACAGCAACCACCCAGGGAAGTACTACCGTCCTGCCAGATGATTGTGAAACAGAAACCTGTAACTGTTTTGCATGATGGTAGGATTGCTGGTTTCTTTTTCTGTCTCATAAACACGCTAGATAACAGGGATATCTTGCTACTCCTACTTGCACTTTGGTCACACTTCACAGACATGCACATGCATATATATCATATATATATACATACATCTAGGTTTTTCTCCTTTTTCTAAATAGCTCTTGTTCCTCTTTATTTCTTCTATTGTCCATGGGGAAGTGGAAAAGAATCTTTCCTCCGTAAGCCATGCGTGTCGTATGAGGCGACTAAAATGCCGGGAGCAATGGGCTAGTAACCCCTTCTCCTGTAGACATTTACTAAAAAAGAGAAGAAGAAAAACTTTATAAAACTGGGATGCTTAAATGTGCGTGGATGTAGTGCGGATGACAAGAAACAGATGATTGCTGATGTTATGAATAAAAAGAAGTTGGATGTCCTGGCCCTAAGCGAAACAAAGCTGAAGGGGGTAGGGGAGTTTCGGTGGGGGGAAATAAATGGGATTAAATCTGGAGTATCTGAGAGAGTTAGAGCAAAGGAAGGGGTAGCAGTAATGTTGAATGATCAGTTATGGAAGGAGAAACGAGAATATGAATGTGTAAATTCAAGAATTATGTGGATTAAAGTAAAGGTTGGATGCGAGAAGTGGGTCATAATAAGCGTGTATGCACCTGGAGAAGAGAGGAATGCAGAGGAGAGAGAGAGATTTTGGGAGATGTTAAGTGAATGTATAGGAGCCTTTGAACCAAGTGAGAGAGTAATTGTGGTAGGGGACCTGAATGCTAAAGTAGGAAAAACTTTTAGAGAGGGTGTGGTAGGTAAGTTTGGGGTGCCAGGTGTAAATGATAATGGGAGCCCTTTGATTGAACTTTGTATAGAAAGGGGTTTAGTTATAGGTAATACATATTTTAAGAAAAAGAGGATAAATAAGTATACAAGATATGATGTAGGGCGAAATGACAGTAGTTTGTTGGATTATGTATTGGTAGATAAAAGACTGTTAAGTAGACTTCAGGATGTACATGTTTATAGAGGGGCCACAGATATATCAGATCACTTTCTAGTTGTAGCTACACTGAGAGTAAAAGGTAGATGGGATACAAGGAGAATAGAAGCATCAGGGAAGAGAGAGGTGAAGGTTTATAAACTAAAAGAGGAGGCAGTTAGGGTAAGATATAAACAGCAATTGGAGGATAGCTGGGCTAATGAGAGCATAGGCAATGGGGTCGAAGAGGTATGGGGTAGGTTTAAAAATGTAGTGTTAGAGTGTTCAGCAGAAGTTTGTGGTTACAGGAAAGTGGGTGCGGGAGGGAAGAGGAGCGATTGGTGGAATGATGATGTGAAGAGAGTAGTAAGGGAGAAAAACTTAGCATATGAGAAGTTTTTACAAAGTAGAAGTGATGCAAGGAGGGAAGAGTATATGGAGAAAAAGAGAGAGGTTAAGAGTGGTGAAGCAATGTAAAAAGAGAGCAAATGAGAGAGTGGGTGAGATGTTATCAACAAATTTTGTTGAAAATAAGAAAAAGTTTTGGAGTGAGATTAACAAGTTAAGAAAGCCTAGAGAACAAATGGATTTGTCAGTTAAAAATAGGAGAGGAGAGTTATTAAATGGAGAGTTAGAGGTATTGGGAAGATGGAGGGAATATTTTGAGGAATTGTTAAATGTTGATGAAGATAGGGAAGCTGTGATTTCGTGTATAGGGCAAGGAGGAACAACATCTTGTAGGAGTGAGGAAGAGCCAGTTGTGAGTGTGGGGGAAGTTCGTGAGGCAGTAGGTAAAATGAAAGGGGGTAAGGCAGCCGGGATTGATGGGATAAAGATAGAAATGTTAAAAGCAGGTGGGGATATAGTTTTGGAGTGGTTGGTGAAATTATTTAATAAATGTATGGAAGAGGGTAAGGTACCTAGGGATTGGCAGAGAGCATGCATAGTTCCTTTGTATAAAGGCAAAGGGGATAAAAGAGAGTGCAAAAATTATAGGGGGATAAGTCTGTTGAGTATACCTGGCAAAGTGTATGGTAGAGTTATTATTGAAAGAATTAAGAGTAAGACGGAGAATAGGATAGCAGATGAACAAGGAGGCTTTAGGAAAGGTAGGGGGTGTGTGGACCAGGTGTTTACAGTGAAACATATAAGTGAACAGTATTTAGATAAGGCTAAAGAGGTCTTTGTGGCATTTATGGATTTGAAAAAGGCGTATGACAGGGTGGATAGGGGGGCAATGTGGCAGATGTTGCAGGTGTATGGTGTAGGAGGTAGGTTACTGAAAGCAGTGAAGAGTTTTTACGAGGATAGTGAGGCTCAAGTTAGAGTATGTAGGAAAGAGGGAAATTATTTCCCAGTAAAAGTAGGCCTTAGACAAGGATGTGTGATGTCACCGTGGTTGTTTAATATATTTATAGATGGGGTTGTAAGAGAAGTAAATGCGAGGGTCTTGGCAAGAGGCGTGGAGTTGAAAGATGAAGAATCACACATAAAGTGGGAGTTGTCACAGTTGCTCTTTGCTGATGACACTGTGCTCTTGGGAGATTCTGAAGAGAAGTTGCAGAGATTGGTGGATGAATTTGGTAGGGTGTGCAAAAGAAGAAAATTGAAAGTGAATACAGGAAAGAGTAAGGTTATGAGGATAACAAAAAGATTAGGTGATGAAAGATTGGATATCAGATTGGAGGGAGAGAGTATGGAGGAGGTGAATGTATTCAGATATTTGGGAGTGGACGTGTCAGCGGATGGGTCTATGAAAGATGAGGTGAATCATAGAATTGATGAGGGGAAAAGGGTGAGTGGTGCACTTAGGAGTCTGTGGAGACAAAGAACTTTGTCCTTGGAGGCAAAGAGGGGAATGTATGAGAGTATAGTTTTACCAACGCTCTTATATGGGTGTGAAGCATGGGTGATGAATGTTGCAGCGAGGAGAAGGCTGGAGGCAGTGGAGATGTCATGTCTGAGAGCAATGTGTGGTGTGAATATAATGCAGAGAATTCGTAGTTTGGAAGTTAGGAGGAGGTGCGGGATTACCAAAACTGTTGTCCAGAGGGCTGAGGAAGGGTTGTTGAGGTGGTTCGGACATGTGGGGAGAATGGAGCGAAACAGAATAACTTCAAGAGTGTATCAGTCTGTAGTGGAAGGAAGGCGGGGTAGGGGTCGGCCTAGGAAAGGTTGGAGGGAGGGGGTAAAGGAGGTTTTGTGTGCGAGGGGCTTGGACTTCCAGCAGGCATGCGTGAGCGTGTTTGGTAGGAGTGAATGGAGACAAATGGTTTTTAATACTTGACGTGCTGTTGGAGTGTGAGCAAAGTAACATTTATGAAGGGGTTCAGGGAAACCGGCAGGCCGGACTTGAGTCCTGGAGATAGGAAGTACAGTGCCTGCACTCTGAAGGAGGGGTGTTAATGTTGCAGTTTAAAAACTGTAGTGTAAAGCACCCTTCTGGCAAGACAGTGATGGAGTGAATGATGGTGAAAGTTTTTCTTTTTCGGGCCACCCTGCCTTGGTGGGAATCGGCCAGTGTGATAATAAAAAAAAAAAAATAATATATATATATATATATATATATATATATATATATATATATATATATATATATATATATATATATATATATATATATATATAGTGCGTGTGCGCGTGTGTGTGCGCGCGTGTGTGTGCGTGTGTGTGTGTGTGTACTCACCTAGTTGAGGTTGCAGGGGTCGAGTCCAAGCTCCTGGCCCCGCCTCTTCACTGGCCGCTACTAGGTCACTCTCCCTGAACCGTGAGCTTTATCATACCTCTGCTTAAAGCTATGTATGGATCCTGCCTCCACTACATCGCTTCCCAAACTATTCCACTTCCTCACTACTCTGTGGCTGAAGAAATACTTCCTAACATCCCTGTGATTCATCTGTGTCTTTAACTTCCAACTGTGTCCCCTTGTTGCTGTGTCACATCCTGTCTTTGTCCACCTCTTCAATTCCTCTCAGTATTTTATATGTCGTTATCATGTCCCCCCTATCTTTCTTGTCCTCCAGTGTTGTCAGGTTGATTTCCCTTAACCTCTCCTCGTAGGACATACCTCTTACTTCTGGGACTAGTCTTGTTGCAAACCTTTGCACTTTCTCTAAGTTTCTTTACGCGCTTGGCTAGGTGTAGGTTCCAAACTGATGCCGCATACTCCAATATGGGCCTAACGTAGACGGTGTACAGGGTCCTGAACGATTCCTTATTAAGATGTCGGAATACTGTTCTGAGGTTTGCTAGGCGCCCATATGTTGCAGCAATTATTTGGTTGATGTGCGCTTTAGGAGATGTGTGGTGTTATAGTCACCCCAAGATCTTTTTCATAGAGTGAGGTTTGTAGTCTCTGGCCCCCTAGACTGTACTCTGTCTGTGGTCTTCTTTGCCCTTCCCCAATCTTCATGACTTTGCACTTGGTGGGGTTGAACTTCAGGAGCCAATTGCTGGACCAGGTCTGCAGCCTGTCCACATCCCTTTGTAGTTCTGCCTGGTCTTCGATCGAATGAATTCTTCTCATCAACTTCAAGTCATCTGCAAACAGGGACACTTTGGAGTCTATTCCTTCCGTCATGTCGTTCACAAATACCAGAAACAGCACTGGTCCTAGGACTGACCCCTGTGGGACCCCGCTGGTCACAGCTGCCCTCTCTGACACCTCGCCACGTACCATGACTCGCTGCTGTTTTCCTGACAAGTATTCCCTGATCCATTGTAGTGCCTTCCCTGTTATTCCTGCTTCGTCCTCCAGTTTATGCACTAATCGTGTGTGGAACTGTGTCAAACGCCTTCTTGCAGTCCAAGAAAATGCAATCCACCCACCCCTCTCTCCCTTGTCTTACTGCTGTCACCATGTCATAGAACTCCAGTAGGTTTGTGACACAGGATTTCCCATCCCTGAAACCATGTTGGCTGCTGTTGATGAGATCATTCCTTTCTAGGTGTTCCACCACTCTTCTGATAATCTTCTCCATGACTTTGCATACTATACATGTCAGTGACACTGGTCTGTAGTTTAGTGCTTCATGTCTGTCTCCTTTTTTAAAGATTGGGACTACATTTGCTGTCTTCCATGCCTCAGGCAATCTCCCTGTTTCGATAGATGTATTGAATATTGTTGTTAGGGGCACACATAGCGCCTCTGCTCCCTCTCTCAGGACCCATGGAAAGATATTATCCGGCCCCATTGCCTTTGAGGTATCTAGCTCATTCAGAAGCCTCTTCACTTCTTCCTCGGTTGCGTGTACTGTGTCCAGCACTTGGTGGTGTGCCCCACCTCTCCGTCTTTCTGGAGTCCCTTCTGTCTCCTCTGTGAACACTTCTTTGAATCTCTTGTTGAGTTCCTCACATACTTCATGGTCATTTCTTGTTCTCTCCTCCTTCCTCCCTTAGCCTGATTACCTGGTCCTTGATTGTTTTCCTCCTGATGTGGCTGTATAACAGCTTCGGGTTAGATTTGGCTTTCGCTGCTATGTCGCTTTCATATTGTCGTTGGGCCTCCCTTCTCATCTGTGCATATTCATTTCTGGCTCTACGACTGCTCTCCTTATTCTCCTGGGTCCTTTGCCTTCTATATTTCTTCCATTCCTTAGCACACTTGGTTTTTGCCTCCCTGCACCTTTGGGTGAACCATGGGCTCATCCTGGCTTTTTCATTATTCCTGTTACCCTTGGGTACAAACCTCTCCTCAGCCTCCTTGCACAATGTTGCTACATATTCCATCATCTCATTAACTGGTTTCCCTGCCAGTTCTCTGTCCCACTGAACCCCGTTCAGGAAATTCCTCATTCCCGTGTAGTCCCCTTTCTTGTAGTTTGGTTTCATTCGTCCTGGCCTTCCTGCTTCCCCCTCCACTTGTAGCTCTACTGTGTATTCGAAGCTTAAAACCACATGATCACTGGCCCCAAGGAGTCTTTCATATGTGATGTCCTCAATATCTGCACTACTCAAGGTGAATACTAGGTCCAGTCTTGCTGGTTCATCCTCTCCTCTCCTCTCTTGTAGTGTCCCTTACGTGTTAGTACATTTAGTTTTCCAGTACCACCTCCATCATCTTAGCCCTCCATGTATCTTGGCCCCCATTTGGCTGCAAGTTCTCCCAATCGATCTCCTTTTGGTTAAAGTCACCCATGATCAGGAGTTTTGCCCTGCATGCATGAGCTCTTCTGGCCACTGCAGCCAGTGTGTGTGTGTGTGTGTGTGTGTGTGTGTGTGTACTATGCATATGTATGTCTGTATGTGTGTATTGTGGATTTGTATGTGCATATATGTATACACATGCACGTGCAAATGTATTCGTGTACATGTTTATACATGCATGATAAACGAGTCTACTAGAGGTGAACACACTCCAACACTTTTAAGCGCCGTATGTTTGAACCAACAGCACTCATGAAGTGCCATTCACAGTATGTTGGGACCACCAGCTTTCTTAATATGGTCTCCATATTACAGAATGGATATTAATTCTTTAGAAAATATTCAGTGAAGAATGACAAAATAAATGCATATCATTAGAAATCTTCCGTATGAAGAAAGATTGAAGTCCCTTAAATTACATTCACTTGTAAGACGAAGAATGAGGGGAAAATATATTGAAGTGTATAAGTAGAATATGGGTACTAACACAGGGGACATAAATAAGGTCTCGAGGATATCTCCTCAAGAGAGAACCCGCAATAATGGATTCAAGTTGGATAAGTTTAGGTTTAGAAAGGATATAGGAAAGTAATGGTTTGGAAATAGGGTAGTTGATGAGTGGAAAAGTCTGCCCAATACGGTGACTGAAGCTAAAACCTTGGGTAGTTTCAAATTTAGGTTGGACAAATACACTAGTGAAAGGGGATGGATTTCAGTAGGACTTGCACATTTCTTATTTCTTGGCTAGGGTTGAAAATGGGTTGGGCAATTATTCTGTTAGTGGGATGGATTGTGAAGGACCTGCCTAGTATGGGCCAACAGGCTTTCTGCAGTGTTCTTCCTTTCTTATGTTCTATACAAGTCACATGCAGGGACCACTAGCGTCCTAGGGTGCTACATGCCAAAGTCTTGTGAAAACCAGCCTTCTTGAGATAACACCCATGTGTTGGGCCCACGAACCTTTCTATGGGTTCAGCCACTGTGCTGGGACCACAGGCCGTCTTGAGGTTTCACCTGTAGAGTATTGGGACCACCAGCGGTTCTGATGTTCCACCCATAGTGTGTTGGGACCTGTAGGAGTCCTGATGTTCCACCCTGTGTATCGGGATCACCAGCAGTTCTGAAGTAACATCCACAGCTTGTTGCGACCACCATCCTATGTGAGATGACACCTGTATTTTGGATCATCAGCTGTAGAAGTATAGAGTTCACCATCATTTAAATTCTCAATCTGATCAGACGAGGCTCTTCCAAGATATAAACGATAACCTTCGAGGAAGAAGGAAAAAAAAGAAATGTGTATTTCATCGGCAGACCTGAAACAACTAATTCAACTCTCACCAAATTTGATGTCACAGCAGCTGTTTGATTTGCTTATTTTTAATTAAGTATATATTTTACAGGATTATTTATCTAATTTAATCTAATGTAGCTTAATTAAAATAAAGGAACTAGCATTTATAAGTTCAAAGGATATGGTAAAACTTGATATTACGTACTATGTAAGAAAGTTAACATAGTATAATGGGGATAAGTTGAAGGCAGAAATCACTGCTAAAATAGGATGAATATGGAAGGCCAGTGTCACAAATGTGTGACAAATTCTGTAAAAGCGGAAAAAGAAGAAACGAAGCTACCGGATCTCTTAATAAAAGACATACAAAGCAAGAGGAATAGGGAGATAGAGAAAAAACACATTTGATTCAGAATGAGGTAGGGAGGAAGGACCAGGTAATGAGAGAAGAGGTATGTATGGTAGGAGTGGAGGTAAAAGGGTTAAGAGATGATCTGAGGAAGGTGCATGTTAGGAAAGGGGGAATCAGAAAACAGAGGACTGGGAACATAAAGGCAATGATATCTTGCAAATTTAATTAAAGTGGATGCGACGCAGAGACAAAAATAATGTTGGAGAGAGCCAAGGCGACTATTGTAAGCCATAAAAACGAACTGGAGAAGAATGGTGCCCACAGAAATAAATTTTTGGATCAGGTTCCTTGAACAATACGGTAATAAACACGTTTTTTTTTCTTGCAATTAGACGGTGAGGATATGGTATTCTAGACATTGATTAAACTTACGTGAATAGAGAAGCAGCAAAGCATAAGCGGGAGAAGAGAAACCGGAGAAAGGTAGCAACGAAAGCAAGGGTAGAGGGTTAAGAAGATTCAGTGCACTTAAGAGTGACAAGGACTAACAACCAGCAGGAAGGAGAAACACCTGTGATCATTATTCCTTCACCTTCCATCCCAGCTCACCATCACTGTAAAAGATTCCAACTTTCCCCTCTTCTTTCCCCTCACTATACCCTTCCTACTTCTTTCCTTTTCATTGCCATGCACTCTTACCCCTCGCTACCCACATTACTATAAATTCTGGAATAATGACCTGCACCCACCTTGCCCTCCGCCTCTCGGCTCCTTCCTCTTCTTTCCACTCACTTCCCTACTTTACAACTCTTCCACCCTTTTACCTCCATACTCTAACAACATATCCCGTTCTTCCTCATGTTTTTCAGATTCTTTCCTTTCCCCCTCTTCCTCTTCCTCCTCGTCCTCCTCTCACATCTACAATTTCCCCCTTCCCTGTTCCTTCATATTTTTCTTAATTTCATTGCCCCTCGTGCTTTTCTTAAATACTCTACCTTCTTTAAACATTTTCCTCCTGATTCCATCCACCTTCTGCTTGTCCCTCCTTGTCACTTACACGACCTATACCACAAACTGCTCCCTGTCCTCTGTTTTCTCCACGGATGTTACATACACCTAAATCTTTCCCCACCAGAAACCATTCTCAGTATCAGGCAAGTCACAACTAGGTATGCCAGCAAAAAAATGAATAATAGGAAAAATGAATGACCGGGATCAGTGTGGGGCACAAACGCACACGGAATCACAGGGAAAAGGGTTGAAAAAGGTTTTGAGGTGTTCTTATGCACTGTATCTATGGTTCTAATATTTTATTAGACTTAGTCACTGAACTAAAATCAGCTTGAACAAAATGTGCAGCGGTTGAAATCGAAACTCTGGGGCAAAATAATTCACAAATAAGTCATACAATAGTTTTTTTTTGTAGATTTTTGATATTTTGGAAAATAGGAACAGTTTCTGAAAATTAAAGTGTTTTGTTGATTTTAGTTATTTGAATCGACACTGGTTGTTTCTCTGCCCTGGGAATAATTTTCCACTCACTACTTTTACTTGGATTTTCTGGCTTGTGGAAGGAAATAATAATGTATGACCAAAAAACTTTTTTTTTGAGAATAGATAAATGAATGGCTGTTTTAATTATTTAATTCTTTGTAGCAAAAACGAGAATATTAAAAAAATCTGAGAACCTATAAAATCGTTAATCGTATATCTATACTTTCATTCATTATACACAATTCTGAAGATATGTTAATGGATAGAAAGTAAAGTAAGTTCTTACCAGTGTGCAATAATGAGGAAATACCTTCTTTCTCGTGAGGGATAGAAAGGGTGTAAATTCTTTTCCACAATTAATGATAGTAAAGGGTGCATCTTGTCTCCCTAGAGTGATGTAAATGGTGTAAATTCTTTCTGCAGAAAGAAGTTATTTTTCACACTACGAGTCGTATGTGTGTAAATTTTAATGTTTTCTGGTGCTGCTGAGCCGCAGTGCTGACCTAAGCAATTTTCAAGAAAACTAATTTAGGAGATGAGAGAAAGAGAGAGCCTTAAATCATTGACTAATCGATCGTGTGATAGTACTGGCAGGTCGTGATACTTCATTAGACATATAAATGCAACACTTCGAAAATGCAAATGACATACCACAGCGAGTAAAAACATAACTGTAGATGACACGTAGCCACACAACACAGATGATGACACTGAAGGACCAGATAAGATTTATGAAAGAGGGAGATCAATTAGAAAAGACTAACATATATGTGCACAACTGAACGTAAGATTCAAAATGGTATTCGATAATGAATCAGGGAAGACTGTAATGTGGAGGAAAGGAAGGGGGCGAAAAATATTGGCAAGAGGAAGCTAAAAGGCAATGGAAGAAATAAAAGTATTCCCAAGGAAATTAAATACAGTGAAAGGAAATGAACCAGATAGGTTATCATGAGTACTGTAAGGAGGAGGAGCAGAGAAACTCTGACCTAATAACAAGAATTTACAACAGTTCAATAGAAAAGGGACAACCTGCAGACAGCCGGAAACTTATATTGATTCCACTATACAAAAAAATAAACAAGAATCCCTGAAGTAATTTTTCTGACTTATATAGTGGTTAAGGAACTAGAACATTTAAGGCAGCGAAAAATAGAACGCTTGAAAAAGAAGCGAGCCAATGGGAAATAATTAACACTAGTTCAGAGACAGCGAAATCTAATAGCAAGTAGAAGTAATGGGTAAGGACCTCTGGTAGATACCGAAACATCATGAAAATGGAAGACATAGTATAATGTGCAAGGGTGAAGAGTGAAGTCCCACAAGACTGTTCATTGACCCCTGGTGTCACTGATATACATAAATGATCTGTATATACAAAACTAACTTACTTAAGTCCTATTTTTATGAAATTAAAGAAAAATATATTTAGAAAATTATGTTCAGTATATTTTAAGCGCGTTTTGGGGTATGTTGGGACAATACATAGCCAGCTCCTGGTACCGCATGTAAAGAAATTACAGAATATCCAAGGATCTGGAATCGAAACTGGAGTTAAGAGACGAAGAAGAGATGCTTATAGAACTCAACCAAACAAGACTAGAAGAAAGAACCAAGCAAGACATGGCCAAAACATACAGAATACTCAGATAATGCTACTAGACGGAACCAGGGAACGTGCGTACATACTAGCTGAGTACACTAATGAGCCACAGAATTGTTAGGAAAATATTTATCAGTTACAGTGTGATGAACGGAACTACATGAAGGAAGAAGAGGTGGAGAAAAACAATGCACAGATGATGGGAATTACCGAGTCTTGGAGGTGGCCAGGAACGACTGCAGCCGATTGATAGAATTAAGAGGTTGGAACAAGAGCTATGAACCGACCGCTGCAAACACAACTTGGTTAATACCCGAAATTTTTATTCACACCATGTTGCCGAGTCTGAGGATGATCGTGGATAATTTATCCCTGTTAACTTCAGTTCTCTGTCGAGGGAAATTCCCTACTGAACGAACTCTGTGGGGGTAACACAGTAACATTATGTGGATGTTTATGTTTAATTTTCCTTCTTTTAAGAATATTTTGATATGAAGGAAGTTGCATTATAATAATAATGATACTACTACTACTACTACTACTACTACTACTACTAATAATAATAATAATAATAATAATAATTTTATTGCAGATATTGCCACTGACAAGCGTTCTGTTATAAAGCAAAAGTTCAAATTACACTATGGTTAAATGAACATTTTAATTAAGTTCCAGTTCACTTAATCTTTGGCTCCCATGTTCAACACTGCGACTCCAACAAAAGAAAAACCTCGTCAAGAGTTTATAAATCAATTCAAATTGTACTGAACAAACGACGTTCATTCATTATAATATATTATATATGCAGTTCTGTTTACAACTTACAATGTCTTCAAGGAAACCCAATTAAAACAATAGATAATATGGCAGAATGGAAATTTTTTATTGAGCTTTTTACTAATCTCTTTCCAAGTTCAAAGACACCCATTCATGATAATTCTGAACCGAATTCAGATTTCTAAAGTCGTCAGTTTTTTTGCATGTTTGCGTTTCTGCTAAAAAAGAATCAGACGTCCTTGACCTACCACAACAAAATCATAATTAAATCTATAATGACGCTAGAGAAATTTTCTAAAGCATTCATACCGCGAATAAAATTTCTTCCCGATTATTAATGTGCATCTGACCTGTAATTTCTACGAAACTCGACATTTCAGTTAATACAGGATATGACTTCATAATTTCTAGCACACAACATTTCAAAATTATTAAGGCTGATGATAATCCTACTGATAAATCAATATTTTATATGTTCATAATAACATAAAACGTAATTATATATTCATGGTTCAAAAAACCAAGAAATTAATTAATAAGACACATGTGAAGCACTCGGGTGTCTCCATTATGGCGACACTTCTCCAGCCATTGACTTTGAATCTAGGTACAGAGAATTCTTCTACAACTCTTCACTTGCCTAACCTATTGTGACTTGATAAGATCCACTGTGTTAGTGAAACTTTGTTAATAACGGATCGCACTCTACTGCATTTGTGCCTCTTTTACCAACACTTGAATATTTTACTGCAGAGACGTTTGCCAACTAGTGGCTTTATCAGAGCAATACACAGAATATTGGAGACGTGGAAACGATGAAAAAGTCGTCAATAAAGGATAACATCGTACTGCATTTGTGTTTATTTTTTTCCATCTGTACATTTTTCTCCATTCCCAAGTGTTACGCATAAAATCGTAAAAATGAGGAGGCACTGTAGTGGACTTGCTGCTACCCGGTGCCAGGTCGTTGTTTCTCAAACGCAGGCGTTACTCATATATTTTTTCAATCTATTTTGAAAGTTGCCTGAAGAGTTTCTTTCAATGACTATACATGGCAAACTGTGCCAACCATCTACAACTCTGCTGCTAAACCAGTGCTTTCCTATATCCTTCGTAAATCAAAATTGATCGAACTTAAATTCATTGTTCAAAGTTCTTTCTTAGTTATGTATCTTAGCGCCCTATTGACATTTCCTTTTCTTGAACATGTCTTCACTTGTTTACCTTAGTAAGATTCCTTAAACAATGGATTAATTTTGTCATCCTCCTCTGTATGTTCTCCATGTAGTATGGAGACCAGAACTGAACCTCACAATTTAAGACCATATTATGTATTGATGAATGGCTCTGAACCATTCATCTACATTCCTGTCTGACACAGCAACATCTTGGGATCTTAATGCAGGGAATTCTTCACTTACCTAACTCTTGAGCACGACCTACTTTCACACTGGTCATATGTGATACCACCTTCGCCTGCTGCACCTCTCCTGCCTAGGGGACCCCTCTCGTTATGTTAAGCGCCTTGGTTCAACAAGCCAATTACAAGGACGCCCGCCAAAGTTGTTGAAACGATGTGGTACGCTCGTGAATCAACATTGGCAGACTTACCTTCAAGTCTGATCGCTACGGTTCTGACCGGGTCTCGTTTGCATATGCCTTATTGTACATAGCCTGTATATAATGTACATACACTGCTTGCTGTTTGGTTAAGGAAATATAAGTACTTACTCTGCTTCCTTTTGCTTGTTCCTGCCTTGTTAATCGTGCTACAACCAGGTGTGCAGGTCACTAGCCTACACCTGTATTCTAATAGAGCAGCAGAATAATCTTTGGATTCCTGCTACTTGTACTTTTTTATATTAATCCAACTAGTCCATTTGCCTTATTACGCATACGTAAGTACTGCTGAATAAAATATGGCAGAAAATACTTACAAATGTGAAACAAGATAAATGGGCAGTGTTAGGATATTTTAATGAGGAAACGTTTCGCTAAAAATGGATTCTTCAGGTGTGTATAGGCCATCTGTGGCGAAACGTTTCCTGTTTAAAACATCCTTATGCTGAATATGTCTTATTTCACACCTAGGCACTGCTATCTTGGCTCCCAAGTCATTTTCACATTTTCACCTAATCCATAAGGATCAACACTTTGCACTTTCCACTCTGCCGCTTTTGGATCACAACTATAGAATGTTTAAATTTTCCTGAAGTTTGATATCCTTCTCCGAGACTATCGAATAGCTTATTTTTGAGTCAGCAAATTTGTTCATGACGCTTTTTATTCCCTCTCCAAGGTCATTAATGTAGCTCTACAGAGAGCATGGTGATACCGCCAAGGTGTGAAACACATGTACCATAATGATATTTACTGAAGGAAAAGTTATGTGCATCACACATAACCACAATCATGCGCACCATCAATAACCAGTTAAAATCACGGTAGTTTATTGCTTGTGTGAATGTATGTGCACCATTCGTATGTGAAGTAACTGCCAGTTGTGCTGGAGATTTGTCGGTCAGGGTGAGGTAGCCTAACCTTGCGTCTAGGAAGACCCCTAGATGCAAGGGTAGGCTCCCTGAAGCTTCAGTTCCTCACAAGCCTCAGGCTGATTAACACTAATATGTGTTTGTCCTCTATATATGTGTCTAAAAGTTGTAGCTCGTGAAAGGTATTACACTTGCTTTTTTTCTTTGCTCACAACAGTGGTATTTCTCAAACCTACTGCATACATTGCACATGTAAACAAGTTTGGTGGTGAGAATTTGTACTCCCATATGGTTACTTCAAAGCTAACACCTGGTATATACTGTATTTCTCATTTTCTTGATTGCTCTATTGATTGCCCCTACGATGTTATCCTTTGTTTACTGCCAGGTACACCAGATCTTTAAAAAGTATATGTGGTCATAATACCATTTATGGTGAAATATTTCCTTTCGCGAATGTCGTTATTGCACATGTCTTCTTCCACTTCATTGATGCAGATAATGAACAACGAAGGGTTCAGAACTGATCCTTGTGGAATACAACTTGGGAATGACTCCATTTTTTATTTCACCCCGTTTACGCAAACATTCTGCTTAAACGAGAGAAAAAACCCTCTAATACTATGTGCTGCCGCTTTCTTCTGTGAGGGACTATCCCTAGTCTTACCGAAATCCAAATAAACATGTCCTCTTTTTCAGGCATGAACGACACCTCGTGAATTATTGTAGAAACTCGTTAATCAAATTGCGTTCTTCAAAGCGCTCTCGATTTTTGTTGATCCTAATAATACTGGCCAGCAAAATTTAACTTTTCATCCAGTTCAGAAAACAAATTGGTTGCTTTAAGTTGACCTTGATGTGCTGATCACGAATTTGAACTTGTTTAGTCGTTGTCATATTATAATAAATGTTTTGGTAAAGGTGGAAGAACCACATGATATATGTTACCTAACAACCCTCGGTATTATATTATGCATAGATAGTAAATGTGATGCATGCATTGACCAAAACTATTATATATTATTGTACGGACTAAACTCCAGATCTGAAGATAGGAAATACATTAGCCATCGTTCACATCTCCAAGACGTCACCCATTTTCAGTGATATGCTGAACAGGCTTGTAGTGACTCACTACTAGCCTGTACCAGACACACACATGTGCAACACTTATGCCATTAAATTATGAGACATGTCGTAAATCGTGAGCTTTTTTAATTCAATACAGAGAAGGGAAAAGAAGTCGTGTGAGCTAAGTTGGGTCAGGCCGGGTGATGTCGAGTGTCACCTGTCTGCTTAGAGAGAGCGAGCGTGCGTGTGTGGGAGGGGATGATTAAAAATCAGGTTTTGCTAGCATTCCTTAGATGCTAAAATAATCCGAGTTTTGGGCTGCCGGGTCAGAAACTGTTATCAAGGCAGGATTAAGACAGCACAGCAACTTTTCTTTAGATTGTCACACGTGTACTTTTACCAAGTACCATCTAGGGCTCTTGAAATACTCTTGAAAAAAGCTAGTCGAGGCTCAAGGGCTTTCTTCACTTTAACTGGTTTATCTGTTTGATAACCATGTCAGTAGTGACTATGATATTACTCGCCTAGTTGTCTTCAGACTCGCTATAGTTATTAATTTCCTGAATATCATATATGAATTCTTGTGTGCAAACAAACGAGAAATAACTGTTTAAGAGAGAAGTATTATTTGCATCTTATGCATTAATTAGATCATTATTTAGGTATGTTACACTTTTTCTTTCTCTACTGTAGTGCCTCAAAATTCTTAAATCTCTTAAGAAAATGATAAATAAAAAGAATCTATAAAGATCATCCTCGGATGTTCTTGTACTATCGAAGTACTTTAAATGTATATTAGTGACACTGCAGTGTTTAGATTCACCCTAAACCCTGCACTAAACTTCCTCAAGGAGCTAATGAAACCTCAACCAGATCTTCCTCTAGAAGCCATGTATGATCCCTTAAGGCACTTATAACTTCCTCTACCAGCCTGCCTGTACGGCAGGATGTGTCGTTCTTAAGGTATGGCAGAAAGGCTTCTGTCCTGAGAGTAGGTCCCATATTATTAATTGGTCCTCCACCCTCCAAACAAGTAAGTGATCTCAAACTTGTACTGGAGTTCAAACTTGAATACTTAATTGCAAGTAATTCTCTGTGGCCCTCGAGTGTTCTGAACTCTTAACCATGATTACAGCTTACATGAGTGTGAAACACACGTAAGGGATTCAGAGTCTGTTTCGTGTAGTATTTGTGTTAAAATGGTCTTACAATCCACCAGAAAACTGATTATCGGAAACATGAAATCAGACTTGAGTTGTCCATAATCAGCTTGGATGCGATCATGCACATAACTTCGTAGACCTGACGCTGTGGGAGTGACACTACTAACTCCATTTATCATAATTGTAACTCAGTAAAATAGAGATATGTCTATCGTTCATCCCTTAATAATAACATCAGATTCATATATTATGTACCCCTAGTGCTCGGTTTCAGTTAGATTACAAGAGCAGTACATCTGAGAGTTGTCATTATTGGCTGATATACATCCGTCTAAAAGTCATCTTTAAAAGTTTTACTATTCTCACATCTTTCATCATTTCGGATTTTCTTTCCATATATCTAAAAATCATCCTCACATTTACTTACTGTAACTAGTTCATTGTTATGGTAATTAACCTATTTTTTTTTCGAAAGGTTCATTTCCTGGATCTATATTGTGCTGATTGACCTTTTCTCTACTGCCGACAGGATAGGCGTCGGGTGTGTAATATAAGCGTCACAACGAAAACTATACAATAATCCCTTTCCTCACTATCACTACCACCACACCACCTTTGTCATAACACCAAACACGAACAACTCGGTATCACCACCACAGGGAATACTTCCCCTCCCTCTAACAAGAACACTATCATCACCACCACCACCACCACAACTCTTGTTTCATTAGTCTTCCGGTAACATTACTAAACAAAAAAATCCTGGAAATTTTGTCGTAAATAAAGCATTCTCGGAAGGGTAACTTGGCAACTTCCTATTGGTAAGTGAATTGAAGATATCCAGCACTGGAAATCCATTGCTGGGAAGCTATGTCGGACAAGCCATCATTGGAAAACCTTTCCTCTGAAGCCATACCAGAAAATTCATTCCTTGGAACCCATTCCGGAGAGTAATCCTTAAGAATCCAGAAAGATGCAGAAATGGCTGCTGTGACAGACGGAGCTCTTGTCAACTGGTCCATAAGGAATGTTAACTATTTTCTCGGCGACAGATTTGATATGTCTGGCAAGGTTGGCTGTTGGGAGGAGGGGGAGGGAGGGCCTGAAGACGCTGTCGGTGTGCTTGGAGATAAGGTTACCAGTGTGGCATGCAGAAGAATACTTGCCTAGTTCTTGAAAATCCATTAAATATTCGTAGGCTTGAAAAGAGAAGTTGACTGGAGTGAAGAAGGGAGTGGTGGCGGAGGAGATAGTGATGGTGATGATGGAGGTAATGACGGAGGCAGAGGTGATGGTGACTTCGTAGAGAAAATGGTTAATGAGGAATTGGTGTTAGAAAAATGTGGTGCAGCTAATAACGAAGGAAATGCTGGAGGAAACAGTGGTGAAGAAATGATGGAGAAGTTGGATGAGTAGTTGATGGTTAGCCATTAGGAAGTGCAGGAGGAGGTGATGAAGGAAGAATTAGATAGAAGTAGTGCGAAAGAAATGATGGTAGTGGAGGTGTTGGTAGCTGTGAATGACTAAATGGTTGTGTTGGTGAGGACTGTAGTAGCTGTGAGTGAGGTGGTAGTTGAGGTGGTGAGGGTTGAGGAGTTGCAGGAGAAGCTGTAGGAATGACTGGGTGTTTCACGAAGAGTTGCCTTTTCCTTGTTGCCTCGAATATTTTTTCTACTGTTTCTTCCTGGTATATCTTAGTAAGGAAGAGGCTGATATTCCTTTGTCTGGCAAAAGAATCTGTAACGAAAAGATTTTGATTGGCACATTCTACGACCATTTTTACTCATAACATTTGTTGTAACTTTCATAGATTTTTTTATTGAGATTGTTTAGAGTCTGGATCGTTATTATTGCTGCTTGTGATCGACTGCGAACCATCACCTCTGAGGCCTAGAACAACATAGCTCCTCACTCTCCATACAGAGGAGTCACGGCCTTTTACCTGGTTACTTTTGAATGAAGGGAAGTTTTCCTATTGCACACAGGCTTTGCCAACAGTTTCATATGCACTTGAAGGACTGCTTTGATTACTCCTAAAAAAGTAACTCTATAGCGCTACTTTCCGACAAAAGATAATTAATGGAATGTGAAGTTACCATTTTTAAAATTTTGTTTTCAAAGTGGTATAGCAGCTTTTTTTTCATTCAGTAAGTGGAATTTGCCTTTCCTGAAAGCCACCACTCTTTAATGGCTGATACATCTTAAGAAATGGCTGAAAAGCTTTTGGATTTAGGCTGTGCAGGTGCAAATTTCTCTGGATTTAAATTAGATAAGTTTAATTGGATTTAAATTAGATAAGTTTAGATTTAGAAAGGACATAGGAAAGTATTGGTTTGGAAATAGAGTAGTTGATGAGTGGAACAGTCTACCTAGTTGGGTTATTGAGGCTGGGACTTTGGGTAGTTTCAAATCTAGGTTGGATAAGTACATGAGTGGGAGGGGTTGGATTTGAGTGGGACTTTCACATCAGAGCTTATTTCTTGGGTGGCATTGAAAATTGGGTTGGGCAAATGTTTTGTTAGTGGGATGAATTGTAAAGGACCTGCCTAGTATGGGCCTGCAGGCCTCCTGCAGTGTTCCTCCTTATGTTCTTATGTTCTTAATTTTTCTAACGTAGTTAATAAATTTATAATTACTGGATTCTGTGCAAAAACCGGAGACTGCATCTTCAAGTCAGCTTCAGTCCTTGAGTACTGTTGTATTTTTTTCAAAGGAAGCTTCAGCTTGAATTTGGGGTAGATGACCTTTATTTGTCAGTTCCATTAAGCAAATTGGTTTCCGTGAATTCTTAAATGATGGTGTATCTTACTTAGAGAAAATAATACGATAGATGTTGGCTTGTTTGTGCGTAGACTTGCGCCGTTTTTTCATAAATATATTTAAAAATGGAAAAGCGATTTTCGTATGAAAATCTGTGGATCCCTCGTATAATTAGTCTCAAAATTTTAATGCCGATAAGTTTATAACGCAACTTCCGAGCGACTTCAGACTTCATGTGCTGGTGAAGTTTGGGGTACTGACCTCCCTAGGATAACTAGAGAATGTTTTTGCAGATTGGATTTAAATTTTTACAGCAAGTGTCAGTGGAAGTTTAGAATTAGTTTTGGGTTATGTAGGTTCTAGTTTGCCATTTTCACTGAAGAAATTTTGATATTAGATTCCATGCGATATCTTGTAAATGCCTCTTTGGGTTCACATCAATTATTCATCGCTCATATGTAACTGCATTAGAAATTTATGCCACATTTTGCACTATTTTTATCGAGTGCATCGAAGCAGCGAGGGGGCTGGGGTTATACCAAACGGGGATACCTTTATCGGATCGCGCGGCGACCGAAATGCACCTTGTTGGTTAAGAGGGGAGAGGAGAAGGTGGAGGAGATGGAACACGAGTATATGAGACAGCCAAATAACAGAAGATTGCCTGACTCAAACTCTTCGTAGATTGTTGAGGTTATGTTAGTAGAGCGTATGGCTCTTTTCCCACTCCCTCTGGTCATATTGCCGGCTTTAAAAACCGACTTGAGTTAGTACCATAATATTTAAAGAGATGGACACAGATGAGGTTGAAGCAAGTCTGTCACTACATCTTAAAGTACCACTATAATGCTCGGTTGGTCATTATCTGGCCGTCCTTAGTGGTGGTTTGTAAAGACACCTGAGTGCCAACATTAGCTCGGTGATTTTCCAGAAGGTTATTGAAAAGGACATTTGTGTGTAGTTCAGGGCATTTATTAAAGGAAATGTTCCGCCACACAGTAGCTTCATCGGTCCTAATTAGGACTAATGAAGCCATTCGTGGCGAAACGTTATCCTTAATAAATGTCCTAAAGTGTACTCAAGTGTCATTTTCCGCAGTTTGTCGGTATCACCAATACCATTCACAATTAAAGTTCTTGAAGGCTTATATTGTTTTAGCTTCACCGGGCAGTCTGTTCCAATAATCTTCATGCCTTTTATGATTCTCGTGGTACTAAATCCCTGTGGTTCTAATAGTTCTTAGCGTTGTAGCGCTCAGAATTTATTTTTGTTATCTACGTTTCCTGAACGAGCTGATTATTTTATCTTTCTTTGAAGGAACGAACTTTGTTGCTCTTTTCCACAACCTCTCCAGTTTGTCCAGGGACCAAAACTTGACATTATGCTCAAGAATATAAATCCAATTGCATTTGTAAGTAGGGTTATAATTTCAATAGTGTGACAGGACCGAAGAGGGAAGAAACAAACAAACAAACAAAAAAAAAGGACGGGTCAGCAATGATTTTATCATGCGGGAACTGGAGCTGCGGATCAACAACTAATATACCGAAATAAAGATCAATGAAATAGAAAAAAAAAACTGCAACAACAGTGTTCCAGGTTTGCCTCTCTCATCCTTCAGAGATTTCAGCGAGATTCCCAGCATTCCTAGAATTCCAGTTCCATTTCTCTGTGCGAGAAGCTTTTATCACGGAGGTCTGCTGCTCGCCGCACCCTCAACAAACTTGCCCTGGCAACTCCAGTGAGACAAATCGACCTTAAAAAAAATCTTAGCAGAGGGATGTAAGATTATGAGAACCGGTAAACATTTTGATAGGAAGAATGTAAATGGTAGAGTGTTTTGACGTTTACTTTCGGGGAGGGTGGATGGTGTGTGTGTGTGTGTGTGTGTGTGTGTGTGTGTGTGTGTGTGTGTGTGTGTGTGTGTGTGTGTGTGTGTGTGTGTGTGTGTGTGTGTGTGTGTGTATGCGTGTATGCTCACCAAATTGAACTCACCTAATTGTGGTTGCAGGGGTCGAGACTCACCTCCTGGCCCCGACTCTTCATTAACCGCTACTGAGTCCTACCTCTCCCTGCTCCATGAGTTTTATCATATATCGTCTAAAAACTATGTATGGTTCCTGCCTCCACTACATCACTTACTAGACTGTTCCACTCCTAACAACTCTGTGGCTGAAGAAATACTTCCTAACATCCCTTTGACTCATCTGAGTCTTCAATTTCCAACTGTGACCCCTTGTTTCTGTGTCCCATCTCTGGAACATCCTGTTTCTGTGTCCCATCTCTGGAACATCCTGTCTCTGTCCACCTTATCTATTCCACGAAGTATTTTGTATGTTATGTCTCCCCTGACCCTCCTGTCCTCCAGTGTCGTCAGCCCGATTTCCCTTAACCTTTCTTCGTAGTACATTTCCCTTAGCTCTGGAACCAGCCTTGTTGCAAACCTTTGCACTTTCTCCAATTTCTTGACGTGCTTGACCAGGTGTAGGTTCCAGACTGGTGCTGCGTACTCCAGTATGGGCCTGACGTACACATTGAACAGTCTTGAACGATTCCTTACTGAGGTATCAGAGTTCTATTCTCAGGTTTGCCAGGCGCCCATATGCCGCAGCAGTTATCTGGTTAATGTGTACTTCCGGCGACGTGCTCGGTATTATATTCGCCCCTAGATCTTTCTCCTTGAGTGAGGTTTTGCAGTGTTTGGCCACCTAGCCTATACTCTATCTGCGGTCTTCTTTGCTCTTCCCCGATCTTCATGACTTTGCATTTGGCTGGGTTAAATTCTAGGAGCCAGTTGCTGAACCACGCGTCCAGCCTGTCCAGGTCTCTTTGTAGACCTGTCTGATGCACATCTGATTTAAATCTCCTCATTAACTTCACATCACCTGCAAACAGGGGCACTTCTTAGTCTATCCCTTCCGTTATGTCATTCACATATACCAAGGATAGCACTGGTCCCAGGACTGACCCCTGTGGGACCCCGCTCGTCACAGGCGCACACTATGATACTTCATCACGTACCATGACTCGCTGTTGCCTCCCTGTCAGGTATTCTCTGATCCATCGCAGTGCTCTTCCTGTTATACGTGCCTGATCCTTTAGCTTCTCCACTAATCTCTTGTGAGGATCTGTGTCGAAGGCCTTCTTGCAGTCCAAGAAAATGCAATCAACCCACCCCTCCCTCTCATGTCTTACTTTAGTTACCTTGTCATAAAACTCAAGTATGTGTGTGACACAGGATTTGCCTTCCATGAATTCATGCTGGTTGTCGTTTATGATCTTGTTCTGTTCCAGGTGCTCCACCACTCTCCTCCTGATAATCTTCTCCATGACTTTGCATAATATACACGTCAGTAACTCTGGGCTATAGTTTAGTGCCTCATTTCTGTCTTAAAGATGCGGACTACATTTGCGGTCTTCCATACCTCAGGTAGTTGCCCAGTTTCAAGGGATGTGTTGAGGATTGTGGTTAGTGGCACACACAGTGTCTCTGCTCCCTCTCTTAGGACTCACGGAGAGATGTTTTCCAGTCCCACCATGTTTGAGGTATCAAGGTCACTTAACAGCTTCTTCACCTCCTCCTCGGTTGTGTGTATTTCATCCAACACTTGTTGGCATATCCCTTGTTGGTGTACCTCTCTGTTTTGTTTTTCCAGTGCCCCTTCTGCCTCCACTGTAAATACTTTCTTAAATCTCGTGTTGAGCTCCTCACATACTTCTTGGTCGTTTCTTGTGAGCTCCCTTCCTTTTTTCCTCAGCCTGATTACCTGGTCCTTGACTGTTGTCTTCCTCCTGATGTGGCTATAAAGCCGTTTCGGGTCAGACTTGACTTTCGATGATATGTCGTTGTCGTACTGCCGCTGGACCTCCCTCCTTAACTGTGCATACTCGTTTCTGGCTCGACGACTAATCTATTTAATTTCCTGGGTCCTTTTCCTTCTGTACTTTTTCTATTCTCTAGCACACTTAGTTTTTGCCTCCCTACACCTTCGGGTAAACAAAGCGCTCATTTTGGTCTACCCATTATTTCTGTTACCCTTGGGAACAAACCTTCCCTCTGCCTCCTTGCATTTTGTTATTAAGTAGTCCATCATTTCGTAAACTAACTTTCCTACCAACTCTCTTTCCCACTGAACTTCTTGCAGGAAAGTCCTGATACCTGTGTAATCCCCCCTTTTATAGTCTGGCTTTTTCTTTTCTACTCTTATTACCCTCTCCACTTGTAGCTCTACGATGTATTCAAAGCTCAAAACCACGTGGTTGTGAGACCTTTACCTACTCTGCCTGAGGTATTCCAGCAAGTGAGCATGTCTCCTGTGTTATCCCAGTGCTTAGCAGAATAGAGAATAGCATATGAGGGTACCAATAAAATGGGGAACTATGGCTATAGTTTACTTAATAATATAGAGGGCTAGAATACAATATGTCCTGATGGAAATTTACATAATATAACAATTGACCTATGAGACTTATTACCAGAGGGAAAGGTAGATGTTATCAGTAACACGGACTAGTACTCACTCTTAAATCACCGACCAGCTCACCCGAGATTCGCAATGCGTGGTCCACTACACACGCGGCTGTCCAGAGCTCTCGCTCACCAGACCTCACCAACCTCCCTCTTGCTCAGCTGTTCCCTTGCTTATATGGTCCTCAAAGCACCCCTCCACAATGGGGTGTGCACCACATGTTTTGACCTGATGCCGAGATCTGACGCCGTCAAGAACAAAAGACCTCAGACTTAAGCTGTAAGGTGTGTCTGACAGCTATTTGCCAAGGCAAGGTGTGACCATTTAATTGGTTAAATTAGGTCTCCCTCAGCGATCTTCCAAGCACAGTGGACTACATCACATGGTCACTAGCTCCAAGGGGCCTTTCATGTGTGATGTCCCCAATGTCTGAGCTACTCAGGGTGAACACAAGGTCAAGTCTTGCTGGTTCATCCTCACCTCTCTCTCTGGTAGTGTCCCTAACGTGTTGGTGCATGAAGTTCTCCAGTACCACATTCATCAATACAAATTCCAGTACATAATTTGAAGACAGTAGAACTATATAAAGAAGATGAAGTAATCAGTCCCTCAGCCTTGAAGTGTGTGTGTGTGTGTGTGTGTGTGTGTGTGTGTGTGATATGAATCAAAATAATCTTGTTTGGTTAACATGGGTCCCACTGAGACGAATACTAACTTTCCTCGTGTGTTTTAAAAATATACCTAATTGGAGGACTTTTATTAGAACTGCATGGTACAGTGGATGACGTACTAGCCTGCTAGTTTAAGGACTTAGTTACCATTCAGCTCGATGAGGCGTTTATAATCGTAATTTATAACGGCTCTGAAGGGGCTTGACCTAGTTTGCCACAGACATGGTGGTGTGAGATTCTTCTGTAAAAACTTAAAATGATAGAGTATGCAGGGATATATTGTTCATTAGGTGAGAAACAGAAACGCGAGGGCACAGGAGGAAACCACAGATGAGTCACAGGGATGTTATGAAATATTTCTTTAGCTTCAGAATGGTCAGGAAGTGGAACGACCTGGAGAGCGAAGTTGTGAAGGAAGTATCGATACATAGGAACCTATACCCAGCCAAGTACATACGGAAATTAGAGAAAGTGCAAAGGTTTGTAACAAGACTAATCCCGGAGCAAAGGGGAATGTCCTGCGAGGAGAAGTTAAAGGAAATCGACCTGACGACACTGGAGGACAGGAGAGATAGGGAAGATATGATGGCAACATTTAAAATACTGAGAGGAATCTACAAGGTGGACAAAGACAGAATGTTCCAGAGATGGGCCACAGCAACAAGGGGTCACAGTTGGATGCTGAAGAATCAGATGAATCACAGGGATGTTAGGAAGTATTTCTTCAGTCACAGTTGTCAAGAAGTGGAATAGTCTAGGAAGTGATGTAGTGCAGGCAGGATCCATACATAGATTTAAAAAGAGATATGATAAAGCTCATGGAGCAGGAAGAGTGACCTATTAGCAACTAGTAAGGAGGCGGGGCCAGGAGCTATGACTCGATCCCTGCAACCACTACTAGGTGAGGACACACACACTCAAACACTTACACATTTCTCTCAATTAAAACTGATATTTGGTACAATTCTGTAGTGACATAAATGCTGGAAGGCCTGAAGGAAGGAGCCAGGCTGGAGAGTGACGTCGTAGGAATGAATTGCTGGAGTTGGGTTTATTTTTTACGAGTCGCAATGATGGTTTCGCGGCAAGAACGAGTTTGTGAGGCGTGTCCTGGCAGATGATTGAGTTAGAAAAGTTCTCCTGGTAAATTAAGTTGGGACGTGAACGGGAATGTTGAAGTATTTTTTGTTCATATTAATGTTTAAAATTGGAAACTGGTGCTATTGTGATAATGTTGAATAAACCTGGAAGCTCATAGAGAGGAATGGTTATTAGTTAATGGTAGTAAGTTGGGAAACGGCGCCCTGCTAATGGTTGCTCAAGAAAAATATTGCTCTATTCTTAATGACTGGGAACAGTGTTGTGTTGTTAATAGCTGTTTGTGAGAGAAGGTGCCCTGTTGTTAATTACTGTCAGCTTGGAACGGTGCCCTGTTGTTAATGGTTGTTAGTTGGAAACGTTGATGTGTTGGTAATGGCTGTTAGATGGGAACGGTGCCCTGTTGTAAATGGTTGGTAGTTAGAAACGGTGCGTACCTGCATCAACTGTTAAAAAATAAAAGACTCTCAGTCTCTACTTATGATGCTTATTTGATTAAAAGGCTACTGTACACTTTTTTGTATCTGCATGCCTTTTTGATATTTTCAACAATATCTTTGCATCACAGAGAAGAGAATAAACACATAGGTTTGGCAGTGACAACTGTTGATACACAAGCCACCAGAGCCTCACCCAGGGTATGGGAGGTCGTGTGTTACAACTGCCTGGGTATACAGAGACCTGTGTAGCATCTGGGAACCTCCCCAGACCTCACTGGAATTTTTAATTTGTGGCATTATGTCGGCACTCAATATTTTTTTTCGAATTTTGGAGTTTTTCAAATTTTTGCATGCTTTAGATACAGGGAATTAGACCTATTCTTCCTTTCCTTGGTTTAAATCAAATTCCATTTACCTAGATGCAGTATGATCCCTATATGTATAGATCCTCACCTTAATATAATAGTAATAATAAAGTCTGCATGAAAATGACCCATGAGGACTCAGGACTTTTGAATAACATCAGGTATAGAAATTCATGTTAAACTTTATATACTGTACATGGGAAGTATTAATAATTAACCCATGTGGATCTTTATCATTGAGTAAAATACGTGCAACATCTGGTCAAAAACATTCAGATGATGCACATGTCTTGTTGCACTCTTGCTATCTCCGGTGGAGAAGATTCGTACCCTGCGGTCGCCCTTCTCTAGACTGTGATCATTTTAAAGGCTTCGAGGCTCTTTATCCACAAGAATCGCACACAATTAAAAAAATATTGAATTAGGAGAGTCGAGTAAACAACTTTCCTGACAATTTTGCTCAGGGTGATCATATACTCTGACTTTAATAACGTAATTCAGAATCAACTCGAATGTCGTCTGGTGAAAGAAGGATTCTCACGCTTCATCCATAATCCCCCTGCCCCCCCCCCCACACAGACAAGTACAAGTAACTGATCTTACTTAGGCAGCACATGCACGTATATATGCAAGTATATACAAATACACAAGCAAGAAAATTTACACGCGAGGGCGCTGACCCTCGGCACAACCTCCAGGTAGCTAGGTAGGTAGGTAGGTAGGTAGGTAGGAAGGTAGACATAATTATGTACATGAGGCCTGGTCTCAGACTGAGCCGCGGGGGCGTTGACCCCGAGACTCTCTCCAGGTAAACTCCAGGTATTGTTAATGGTTGTTAGGTGGGAACGGTGCTCTATTGTTAACGGTGCTGTGTTGTTAATGGTTGTTAGCTGGGAACGGTGCTGTTCCATGCGTGAGGCTCATAATTTTTGCTTCATGGAAACTTTGGAAGTGCGTTTCTCATTCCAAATGCACAATTCAATATTTACTTGCCATTAAAGTTAAGATAAAAATGTAAATGAATTTGAGCGCAATGGAAGAAAAAATATAAAAGCACATAAATGTTTCCAGTGAAGAGTAAACATTCATACTTTATATATATATATATATATATATATATATATATATATATATATATATATATATATATATATATATATATATATATATATATATATATATATATATATGCGTACACATGATATTTCAAGTTCTACTGAAGATGGTCTTCTGTGAAGAACTGTGGTCTCCGTTAGTGTTTTAATAAATTTTGTGTTATGAAAGGCCATTCTGTGCGTTCATAACTCGTGTCCAAAACTTTGTTCTTTTGAGTCGGTTTGAGGGAATTGCTGAAATATTAAATCCGTCAGTGTGTGTTCTTCCCATTTCCTATAGGGAATCCATATTTTTATTTTTTTTCTCTGAAACATCCGAAAGCTTTATATTAATGTCAAACTCTACGCGAGGCATAACTCATGGTGTATTGTTGGGGTGTCTGGAGATGAGAGTAATTGATGGAGCAGTTGAGAGAGACGAAAGATTGGTCGTTGACTCAGTTTGTGTTGCATATGAGTAATATAATTATCTATTTCTCGTATTTGTTATATATTACTGTGCTACCAATATAAGTTGCGGCTTCCCATTATCTTTTATTCATGAATCTATACATACCACAGCCTCTTTCCACTCTCTACTCTCTCTCTTTGTCCTTTCTGTCTCTCTCTCTCTCTCTCTCAGTATCGTTCTTCCTATATTTTTACATACACAGTGTTGCCAGCTCAGCCTGTGACTTCTTCCCTTCGTAATGATCCATCACTTTTCTTCCTAATCCCTTTCTACCCTTTCAAACTTTTCTCTATTCCTCCTCCCTTCTTCACGTCAGTGTGAAGTTATAAGTGGAAAATGTTTTAATAAGTAAAATTTAAGCAAGAAATGAGAGTGAAAGTATTTAGTTTAGCATCACTATATATAAATATTGTTGTGTGAAGTTACAAAATAAAATTAACAGTTAGATACCGCCAGTATTAGATTAAGTTCATGTTCCCAACACAGTTTTTCGCCTTTTAAAACTGAATTGTTTACAATCCACTTACAAAAATTAAAACCCCCCTTTTCAAATGAACATTCAAAGCACGTAAATCATAACTGTACTTTTGAATGTGGGTTTTATATATATATATATATATATATATATATATATATATATATATATATATATAGATATAGATGTGTGTGTGTGTGTGTGTGTGTGTGTGTGTAAAGGTAGAAAGTTGAAAGTGAACATAGAAAAGAGTAAGGTGATGAGAGTATCAAATGATTTAGATAAAGAAAAATTGGATATCAAATTGGGGAGGAGGAGTATGGAAGAAGTGAATGTTTTCAGATATTTGGGAGTTGACGTGTCGGCGGATGGATTTATGAAGGATGAGGTTAATCATAGAATTGATGAAGGAAAAAAGGTGAGTGGTGCATTGAGGTATATGTGGAGTCAAAAAATGTTATCTATGGAGGCAAAGAAGGGAATGTATGAAAGTACAGTAGTACCAACACTCTTATATGGGTGTGAAGCTTGGGTTGTAAATGCTTCAGCGAGGAGGCGGTTGGAGGCAGTGGAGATGTCCTGTCTAAGGGCAATGTGTGGTGTAAATATTATGCAGAAAATTCGGAGTGCGTAAATTAGGAGAAGGTGTGGAGTTAATAAAAGTGTTAGTCAGAGGGCTGAAGAGGGTTTGTTGAGGTGGTTTGGTCATTTAGAGAGAATGGATCAAAGTAGAATGACATGGAGAGCGTATAAATCTGTAGGGGAAGGAAGGCGGGGTAGGGGTCGTCCTCGAAAAGGTTGGAGGGAAGGACGGGGTAAAGGAGGTGTTGTGGGCGAGGGGTTTGGACTTCCAGCAAGCGTGCGTGAGCGTGTTAGATAGGAGTAAATGGAGACGAATGGTATTTGGGACCTGACGATCTGTTGGAGTGTGAGCAGGGTAATATTTAGTGAAGGGATTCAGGGAAACCGGTTATTTTATATAACCAGACTTGAGTCCTGGAAATGGGAAGTACAATGCCTGCACTCTAAAGGAGGGGTTTGGGATACTGGCAGTTTGTAGAGATATATTGTGTAGTTTTATACGTATATGCTTCTAAACTGTTGTATTCTGAGCACCTCTGCAAAAACAGTGATTATGTGTGAGTGAGGTGAAAGTGTTGAATGATGAAAGTATTTTCATTTTGGGGATTTTCTTTCTCTTTGGGTCACCCTGCCTCGGTGGGAGATGGCCGACTTGTTGAATATATATATATTATATATATATATATATATATATATATATATATATATATATATATATATATATATATATATATATATATATATATATATATACAAAACAACAACTGTGAAAGAATAATGAAGTTCCAAGCGCTTTCGTGACTACTCACATTATTAAGGAACAATAAAAGTAATACATCAAAGGAAGGCATATAAAGGGTCTAGACCACACCTCACTATCACATCCCACAACAAAGCAACACCTGACACGTGACGACATGCGACTCAAAAGAAAGAGAACACTGCAGCAGGCCCGCTGGCCCAACTAGACAGGTCCTTCACTGCATCCCACAAACTATTCTACCCAAGAATTAAGATTTATTTGTCCAATGTATTATTAAATTCTCCCTAGATTCTATTATTTATATAAATTAAATCCATTTATAATTAATATAATATATATATATATATATATATATATATATATATATATATATATATATATATATATATATATATATATATATATATATATATATATACACTGATCTCTGGCTGAAGGAGACTCGAACCTACGAACCTTGGAACAAGGTACGCAGTGCTATACCAATCTCACCACACTGGACAATACCTTGGAGTGCAGCTTGCGCTACACGTTGATTCAAGGCAGCCAGCTTTCAGGGAGAAGGCTTACAGCTTTTCTTCTCATCCCCTGCATGCATCAGCCTTACTAGAGATTTTAACAATGCAAGGAATTCGCAAGAGCAGGCGAAATATACACAAACAATATACACAATATACAATATACACAAGAAATATACACAAAAAGCTGTAAGCCTTCTCCCTGAAAGCTTGCTGCCTTGGATCAACGTGTAGCGCAAGCTGCATTGTGTCGGTATTTTATACCATTTATTTCCATCTAGTCACTGCCAGGTTAAGAAACTGATCCTCACCAAGCCACAGAAGAAATATAGGCAGGGTTATGCAAAGAAATATCTTCACTAGAATCCTCAGCAGTGGTCTGAAGTACTTTGGAGTGATGAAGCAACCTTCACCATCACCTGTAACCGGAGGACGTGTACCGGCCCAGAGGTAGTGACCCGCTAGACCCACGCTACGCCTGTGGGACCACCAAACACCCAGACTCGCTCATGGTTTGGGGGTGTTTCAGTGCTCAGAGTGTTGGTGAACTCATTGTGCTTCCCAAAAACCAGTATATGAACCAGTATAATTACCTGGAGTTTTTGTGTGACAATTTACTTGAGGCGTTTGACAAGTGTGGGGCTACGGTTTTTATGCAGGACGGTGCACTGTCATACCGCCACATCTGTAGTTCAGTGTCTTAAAAACTTCAAAGTGAGGCTCTTTAATGACTGGCCAGGCAATTCCCCAGACCTAAACCCTGTTGAGAACCTCATGTCATTAGAGAAACAAAGTTTACTGGACAAGGATATCAGTTCCATCCCACTGCTGGAGGCTGCTCTACTTGAGGCAGGGAATAATATACCTCCCCAAACCCTCTAGAATTTCGGTGAGTCTTCCTACACGGCTGAGGGACATGATTAAGCATAAAGGATGCAGCACCCAGTATTAAAACCTCAGTAAGTGTGCTAACATATATATATATTATAATCTTTCATGGTATGGTATAAATATAGCAATGAAATCACTAAACAAGTGATTTTAAATCATATACCAAACTGCGGCAGGCAAGGATTCGACTCCACGAACAGTCATGCCTCCAGAGACAACTCAACATATGTGTCACCTTACCACTGAGCCAGCGATCCTTCAAAGATCACGCATCCAGCAAAGCTGGATGTTTCTCTTGATCTGAGGACACTCGTGGCAGTGGTATCTCGAGGATTAATTTCAGCCTCCTCCTGTCTGAATACCCGTCTCAACAAGCAGTCTATATAGCAATGAAATCACGAAACAAGTGATTTTAAGTCATTTACCAAACTGCAGCAGGCCAGGATTCGACCCCACGAACATTGTCCCGCGTCCAGAGACATCACAATATACGTGTTACCTTACCATCCAGCAGAGCTAGAGGTTTCCCGTGATCTGAGGACACTCGTGGCAGTGGTATTTCGAGGATTAATTTCAGGTTGAAATTAATCTTGGCCTGCCACAGTTTGGCAAATGACACACACACACACACACACACACACACACACACACACACACACACACACACACACACACACACACACAGTCTTTTTTGGCTATTTAAATTTCTTATTTATGAAGAGTCTGTCCTATTATATGAAAGCATCAGGCAACTCTTCAGGCGGCAGCACAAGGTAAAGGGTGATGAGCCGATGTGGGCAAGATATAGCGGCTCATGCTGCTCCTCGCTTTCAGCGAGAGAGAGAGAAAGAGAGCTAGAGAGAGAGAGAGAGAGAGAGAGAGAGAGAGAGAGAGAGAGAGAGAGAGAGAGAGAGAGAGAGAGAGAGAGAGAGAGAGAGAGAGAGAGAGAGAGAGACAGAGACAGAGAGAGAGAGAGAGAGAGAGAGAGAGAGAGAGAGAGAGAGAGAGAGAGAGAGAGAGAGAGAGAGAGAGAGAGAGAGAGAGAGAGAGGGAGAGAGAGCCAAGCGTCTTGTGGGTTCAGTGCCAAGCCAGTGTCAGGCCAGTGGCAGAGAAAAGATCATGGATCGGGTGGGGTTTGAACCCATGGCATGGGTTCAAACCTCACCCGATCCATGATTTATTTACAGTCGTGTTATCTCGATTTCGTGCGTCATGGTGGAGCAAGATTCGTTCCTCACAGGACGTTGTTGCCTGTGACGCATATGTCTCAATGCAAGTACTTTGCTTATAGAAACTCTCTGATAAATTTATTCGTCTCTTCGTAAAATATGTCATTTCTTCCCATTTCTTATAGAGAATACATATTTTTTTCTGAGACATCCAAAAGCTTTATACTGTCAACAAACTGGTCGTGGACCGGGCCGCGGGAGGCGTTGACTCCTGTATATATATATATATATATATATATATATATATATATATATATATATATATATATATATATATATATATATATATATATATGTATATATATATATATATATATATATATATGCAAAACAACCACTCTGAAAGAATAGAGAAATTCCAAGCGCTTTCGTTGATATGCCTTCTCTTCTTAAGACTTTTAATATTAAAGTTGTATTCAAAAATCTTGATACAGTAAAAAAACTTTTGATTAAGAATTCCCCCCAAAATGCTGATGGATGTGTCTATAAGATTCCTTGTAAAATTTGCGATAAAGTTTATTACGGTCAAACTGGTAAAAATCTCGAACTAAGATTAAAACAACATAAATATAGCATTAGAACTGGACAAGATTCCAATGCTCTATTTATTCATGTAAGAGATTTTAACCATCCAATTGATTTTCAAAAAGTTGAGAAAGTAGTATCAAGCAAGTCCATGGTCGACAGGAATATAATTGAATCTTGTTTAATAAAAAGCAGTTTTGACAATAATATGAATATTTCCTTTGGTTTATATAAATTAGATCCATTTATAATTAATAGAATTTGGGTAGAATTTAATAATACACTGGACAAATAAATAGCTTGGGGGTGAGTTTTGCAAAGGACCTATCCAAGTTGGCTCGCCGCGCGTCACGTGTTTAACCGTTGTGGGATCTGATAGGGAGGTGCTGGCCGACCCCTTATATAGCTTCCTTGGATGCTTCACTTTCATAGTTCCTTGATAATGTGAGTAGTCACGAAAGCGCTTGGAATTTCTCTATTCTTTCAGAGTGGTTGTTTTGCATATTTTGAAATCACCTGTTTACTGTGATCTTATTGCATATATATATATATATATATATATATATATATATATATATATATATATATATATATATATATATATATATATATATATATATATATATATATATATATATATATATATATATATATATATATATATATATATATATATATATATATATATATATATAATTAGGTAGTAGGTTGGTAGACAGCAACCATCCAGGGAGGTACTACCGTCCTGCCAAGTGAGTGTGAAACGAAAGTAATTGTTTTACATGATGGTAGGATTGCTGGTGTCTTTTGTCTGTCTCATAAATATGCAAGATTACAGGTACGTCTTGCTATTTCTACTTGCACTTAGGTCACACTACACATACATGTACAAGCATGTATATACACACCCCTCTGGGTTTTCTGGTATTTTCTTTCTAGTTCTTGTTCTTGTTTATTTCCTCTTATCTCCATGGAGAAGTGGAATAGAATTCTTCCTCCGTAAGCCATGCGTGTTGTAAGAGGCAACTAAAATGCCGGGGGCAAGGGGCTAGTAACCCCTTCTTCTGTATATATTACTAAATGTAAAAGGAGAAACTTTCGTTTTTCCTATTGGGCCACCCCGCCTCGGTGGGATACGGCCAGTGTGTTGAATATATATATATATATATATATATATATATATATATATATATATATATATATATGTCGTGCCGAACATGTAAAACTGGTCAATTAGCAAGAACTCATTTAAAATTAAGTCCTTTCTAAAATTTTGTCTTATACGTTTAAAGATATATTTTTTTCATTAATGTTAATGTAAAAAAATTTAATTTTGCACTAAAAGAATCTTAGAAAACTTACCTAACCTTATTATAACAAGAACAATTTATTTGAGCCTAACCCAACTAAGTATATTTTAGATTTGTTTACAATAATTTAATACTAAACAAACACAGTGAAATATATTTTTTTTCGTTAGGTTCAGAATGATTTTGGCGAAATTATTGCATACACAAATTTTCACTTGTCCTATATGGCAAGATGAACGTTGCTATTTAAGCAAAGATCGCAAGTTCTGCCTATTCGGCACGACATATATATATATATATATATATATATATATATATATATATATATATATATATATATATATATATATATATATATATATATATATATATATATTATATATATATAATTATTTTATATATATAACATTACTTTATCAGTACAATATCTATATCACAAAATTAGTTTCGTTTTCAGTAGCTTGAAGAAGTAGTGTAACAATGTATCTTACTGGAAATTCTAATCTTGCACTGGAAGGAACATTATTTGGACGCTCAGATTTTATTATGCAGTAATAACAGAGCAAAACAATTAGTGTTTTTACTAAAATGCTCACTTAAAATTTAATTGGCAGTAATGACCAATCAGTTTATTTAGGCAACTAGGACCAGATTTTAATGAGCTTAAATTTCACGGCTTTGACGTCCTGTAATTCGAGGAAGGTTGGAAGATGGAATTTTTTTTATCTTATTAAAAAATATTAACGACTTAAAATGTCAGTAAAATGCCAATGTAACGTAATTAGATTTTGACTGATAAACGCGAGGACGGGTTGAGGCAACGAGACAAGAAAGGAAGGGGAGAGGATGCAAAGGATACCAAAACTGATAGTTGCTCGGGACTCGGTGGTAGCGCCATCGACTCACAACTGATGGCCCCGGGTCGACCTTTGGGCAGGTAAAGACTTCTGGCATGTTTCCTTATAACTGCTGACTCTGGTACATCTTGGGAAGGAGTTGGACCTTTAAAGTCAGCCGAGATACTATGACTGTTGGGCCGAGAGCTTTAACTTGAATGAAGGGACCCAAGAGCTTGAGGCTCTCTACCACGGCTTCGCGGAAGGGGCTGGGGAGGAGCAAAATTATACATTATTTACAATAAAAGGAATAATTACTTGCAAATACTGTATATCATTAATAAAAGGTTAAGCCCAAAGTCTATTTTTTTATTTTATTTATAGAAACATTTATAGAGCCCAGGACTTTAACTTGAATGGAGGGTTTCAAGAGCTAGAGCCTCCCCAAGAGATTCCCATCCATCCTGCTTCACTAAGGGAGACAGGGTAACGCCAGATGCTCTTCTGGCGACCTCGCAACCGCGAGGTCGCCAGCAACCCTCACCGTGCGAGGGTTGTTGGACAGGTGGACCACAAAGCTGGACCGTATAGTTGGACCGTACTGTCAAAACGTGCGGACAACAGTGCAAAAAGCAGCGAGAACAGTGAAGTAGTCAAGAGCTGCAGTAACCCAAATGTAAACAAATACAGTAAGCTCTCTTATGAAGCTTCTCTTGTTAGTGTTTTTTTTTATGTAAATGCGACTGAAAAGGGGTATCCAAACCTGAACTGCGCGCATTATGAAGGTCTTCCCATGCAACATTATTTTTTGGGTTGCATTTTCAATCGCACTTACATAAAAAATCGCATTGCATAGAGGAGCTTTGAAAAAGAGCTTACTGTTCCAGGGTAATGGTAGATTAACTTTTTGCTCACTCGGGAAAAAGAGTGCGTCTATGATCAGTCATTAACGTCTCGGCTATACTCCTGGAATTATACCTCAGAGAGTTAACTGGCATAATTACAAAGCAGAATGAATTTCTGAGAGTGAAAACACACACACACACACACACACACACACACACACACACACACACACACACACACACACACACACACACACACACACAAAAGGGCATTACAACATTTTTAGTAAGACACGAGTGGTAAAACACGAATGACATGGAGCAAAGCGATGCGATGTAGGTAGTAGATTCGCCGGTATGATCGCCCGACCCGGGCCTTTTCCAAAAGGTGGCCCGGCCTTGGCTCCCTGTCGTGGGAGTGTCTCAGACTAATGTCTGCCATGGGAGGAGGTACAAGTACCTCCTCGTCTTCTGGGACCAGCCATTCCCAGGTCTAGCCCCGTTCCCCGCCCCCACGGGGCTCGGAGGGAGAAGCTAGGCACCTTGGGCTGCCACAAACCCCGTCCACACTGGGCTCGAAGGGTGTGGCAGCTACATAGCAGCAGACGATGTCAGGAGGTGCAAACGCAGCAAGCACTACAGGATCCTTTTGGAGCGACACCCCAGCTTTGGGCATTTAGCCCGAGCGCTGGGGAAGCTCAAGAATGCCTCTTGCTGTGTGTGTGCTGTTGCTGCTGCTACTTCACTTGTCCGTTGCACTCTGAAGCGATGCGAATCGTAATTAAACCGCCAGTAACAGAGGTAAAATGTGGCAGGCTCCAGCGTCACTATCTCCCAGCCTCCGAACTCAACCTCGTGAGTAAAGACAAGATACACGTAGCAGAGCAAACATATATCGGGGCAGCGCATCGCGTTAAATTCATTCTCCCATTCCACGGATCGAGTCTGCCTTCCATTCCACGGATTTAGTATGCCTCCCATTCCACGGATCGAGTCTGCCTCTCATTTCACGGTTCGAATCTGCTTCCCATTCCACAAGTGCTATATCGGTGAAGCGCTTTCTCAATATTAAAATAAAATGAATCTGAATGGAATCAATCTTTAATAGTTGATTCTTATGAAATAGATTAAAATTTTGGGGGGCTTAAGCTATGTAAGAGCAAATGTTGTTGTAAGGAGAGTTTTATCGTGAATTCATAAAATAACTTAGAAACATTGTCTGCTGTTTGTCTCTCCCTTCACTGTGGTGGCAGTTGCCCCTTTATGGACCTGCCTTGCATGGGCCTTTAGGCCTGCTGCAGTGTTCCTTCTTTCTTATGTTCTTATGTTTATCCAAACCGTGACTGTTGAGCTCTCTACACTATGTGACTCTCACCTTCACATCCTGAACCCCCAAGTTTTACTGACTTTATTGCTCATGGTCTTCGCATGAAAACCTTACGGGAGTAGATGGCTCAACAGCGTGACTCACCACCACGTCCGACGGTGAGTTCAAATCCGAAAGGAAGTGAGGATCTGTCACATGAAAGAGTGAGGATCTATTACATGGAAGAGTGAGGATCTATCACATGGAAAAGTGAGGATCTATCACGATGAAGTGAGATGGTGTCACGGAGGCATGAGAGGAGTATTACAGTGAAATGAGGGTCTGTTACATTTAGCAACGGTCTATTGCGCTGTAGTGAGAGTCTGTGAAGCTATAGTGAGCGTCAAGGTATAGTGAATCTGCCAAGGTATAGTGGGTCTGTCAAGGTATAGTGAGAGTCAGTCAAGGTATAGTGAGAGGTTTTCAAGGTATAATGAGTCAGTTAAGGTATAGTGAGAGTCTGTCAAGGTATAGTGAGAGTCTGTCAAGGTATAGTGAGAGTCTGTCAAGGTATAATGAGTCAGTTAAGGTATAGTGAGAGTCTGTCAAGGTATAATGAGTCAGTTAAGGTATAGTGAGAGTCTGTCAAGGTATAATGAGTCAGTTAAGGTACAGTGAGAGTCTGTCAAGGTATAGGGAGAGTTTGTCAAGGCATAATAAGAGTCTATTACAGTATAGTGAGGGGGGTATTAAGTGTAGTGAAGGTCTTTAACGGTGTATTACTGTGAAAGGATCTATCATGGTCAAGTGAGGATGTATTATGGTGAGGTGAGGATCTATGTTTCAAATTACTTTCATGGGGAAGTGCTAGATCCGTGGGAGTCATACAGTGCCTGTAGGAAAGGGAGGCAATCAGGTTCGATCCAAGGAAATGTGAGATGAGGTCCTATTCCTTGGATCCAAAACTCCTTCACCGGCGTCAAGGAACTGACGGGGTGCCAGAGCCTCAAAGTTTACTTCTACATCCTCTGGCAATATAAGGCCCAGAAGCAAGACAAAAAAGACTCTAAATGTACTCAGGAGTGCTGGTTCTCTGCCTCTAGCAGAGGCAGCGTGTCAGATGCTTCAACTTCCAGTGGGTCCGGGTCGTCTTCAGGCCCTAATAAAGCTTGGAAAACGAAAGCAAATTCCTCACAACAACACAAGGAGCGCCGATTCTATCCCTCTTTCAGGGAAGTCGTCTAAAATCCAATCAAAGTGGTCTGGTTTCCAGGCCTCTAAAGTGACTGACCCCTTCTCTGAGAAACAGGAGTTACTACTTCACATAGGATCTGGCTCTCCAAGCGGTTTTAAGCGTTTGAACGATGACTCTGCACTTTGCAGGATTTAACTACTACTCCTGATAAGAGGGATGGGAGCCCTTAGCTTCTTGTGCTAGGCTTTCTGTACTCTTTGGTGTTTAGATGCGAGCTGCACTCCTGGGTTGTGGCCTCGATGTGTATGGTCAAAGAAGAGTGGATTCTCTTTTTACCCTCCTTAGACAATACCTGACTGAAGAAAGTCCTTATAGGCAGTGGGTGGGGTCTATTAAATAACGAGTTCCATTGATGATCATAACAAAGATCATGAAGCATGATTTTGTCCGTACTAGCAGGATGCAGGTCTTTGCCGACGGATCAAAAAGCAAGGGTGGTGATAGTTAGTGAGGACTTGTATTGTGAAGTTACCAAATGAGTCCTCTATGTTCTCTGCAAAGCTCAATGCATTCCTTGCTGCTCTCGTTCTGAAAGTTGGTGGTTTAGCTGAATCTCGGTTCACTGTCTACTCAGATATCCCAGTGTGCTCTGTTTCTTTATACTTCTGTCCACTGTGCATTCGAAAGGATCCAGAAGTGTATAGGACATCTCCATGTAGAGTTCTTTTCTGTGGGGGCCCAGGCCCTGTTGGTGTCCTGGTAATTGAACTTGCAGATGATGATTTGAAGTCATTGAAAGACAATGACTTCATGGGCGAGAGGGTACACGTCCTTCAACAGGAATCGTCACTCTCAGTCGACTGATGATTGAACACAAATTTCACCCATATTTACCCGTTTTTAGACTGTTTCACAGTCAGCATGCAGGTGACTGGAACACATTTTAACTTTTTTCCCTACGACTTAGGCCTTTTTATTTTCGTTATGGTTTTTATACTTACCGAGGTGCCCGTAAGAATCTCTAGGAGAGTATTTTAAGATGAGCAATTTAACTGAATTTCTGACTGATGTTGGAGAAAGAACAATTATTGGGGTTGTGTTTTTATTAATGTTAATATTTTTGTTGTTGTTTTTATTGTTAATAACTGTTAGTATAAATGGAAGATAGTTATCCTGTTGAGTGGCAGGAGTCAGGTTACGAAGCAATAAAACTAGAAAGACATTGTTAGAGTTCCTTCCAGGAAGATTCCTGGATGCTGAAGTGCTCTTGATTTTAAGAAAGGGAGTTACCTGCCTCTGATCAAACTTCCTTACCACCTATTTTACAAGCCCTGCCTGGCCCCTATGCGTCTGGCATTCCTTATGAATATAATAATATGGCTAGAGTCAACAAAATATATTGTATATATAATCATGTACAATATTAAAGTGATAATCTATTTTTTAAATATATGCAACAGAAAGACTAAAAGATTTAGTAAGGTAACAGTACAATAAATTTAACTGATATCCCACTTTCAGCCTAATGCTTTAAGAAGCAAAAAGGAAGCAGTTTATTTTGGATACAAGGTCGTACTGCCGACAGTAGCGAAGAAACGACACAGGTTCAAAGCTAGCTTTTATTGTGACAGTGTTTCGCTCAATTAGTCATGAAATGATAAAGCTCTCCTTGAGTGAAACGTTATCTTATTAAAGGTTCGATATTTCCTGAGTGTCTTTGCATTACAGAAATGCAGTTTAACTTATTACAGCGTACTTTAAACAAATTAGTTAAATATAATCATTCTCTTCTGAAACGTGTTTTTTTCTTTACATTTTTGATAACAGATTACTTCACAGGTTGCTATTCACCCAACTCATAAACGCAAATAATAGAATTGAATCTGTCGACTAAACAATAAAATACATTACCGAGGATGATTTGATTATTAAAGCTTCACCTTCAACTTAAAATTGAGTTTATAGTTGAAAGAGATTGATCGTCTGATTGAAGTAGACATGAGTGGAGAAACTTTAATGCATTATAATTTTGACCGCTGAGATGCAGAGAGGTTAGGTTAGGTGAGGTAAGATTTGTCAGGAAACAGGACAAGTGTTTCCTGACGCGGGCCGTAGCTGGAGCTTTTGGTCATCTGACAGAGTCCTTCCGCTGGCTTACCGGTCCACTCTTTAAAAATCAGGGTTATGATTACAACCATTTTTACATTTATAGTCGCTCCAGAGAGATGTGGCTCTTCAGACTAGATTCCAAGTGGACCTGCGAGAAAGAATGAGAAAGAGTGAACTAATGAAAAATTCGCAAAATTACGCAACACTGAATGAGATTTATAATTAATAATTTTACTCATGGCAAAGTAAGAGCAATGCTATCTGAAGGAAAGATTTGTATGAATTGTAAGATGAGGTGAGGTTTCAGTCACAAAGTGAACTGTCTGCTAGTTTGGTGAAGGGTGAGCTTGGCTGAGAGAACAGTTTCTCTGTCTTGCTGCTAAAAGACGGAGGAAAGAGTCTCTACCATTTCTTATACTGAGTTACCCACTGCAGTTAGTCACTTCATATAAGCAGTAAAAAGTGTATATCCGTTCATTAGAGATTGGAGAAAATAGTAATGGATGCACTGGAAGACAAACTGAATGCAGATCTAGTATACACAGATTTTTCAAAAGCCTTTGACAATTGTGACCATGGTATAATAGCGCACAAAATGCGCGGTAAATGGATAACTGGCAAAGTGGGCAGCTGGATCTACAACTTTCTAACCAGTCGAACACAGAGAGTAGTGGTAAGCAGAGTTAAGTCTGAAACTGCCGCAGTGAAAAGCTCTGTTCCACAAGGCACAGTACTTGCCCTCATCCCGTTCCTCATCCTCATATCAGAAATGAAAATGTAAACCATAGCTTCATGTCATCCTTTGCAGACGATACCAGAATCTGCATTGAGAATACGGTAAATCTCCAAGGAGATATAAACCAAGTTTTCCAATGGGCAACGGAAAAAATATGATGTTCAATGAGGAGAGATTTCAACTACTTCGTTATGGAAAACTTGAGGAAATAATAGCTAGAACCGAGTATACTACAGACGCTAATCACACAATAGAGCGGAAAAGTAGCGTGAAGAACTTGGGAGTGTTAATGTCAGAGGGTCTAACCTTCAAGGATCACAACAGTATCACTACCACATCTTTGAGGAAAATGATAGGATGGATAATGAAAACCTTCTAAACACGGGATGCCAAGCCAATGATGACCCTCTTTAAATCACTTGTTCTCTCTAGGCTGGAATACTGCTATACACTAACAGCTCCATTCAAGGCAGGTTAAATTGCAGATCTGAAGAATGTACAGAGAACCTTTGTTTCACATGTAAGTTTTGTCAAACATCTTAACTACTGGGAATGCTTGGAGTTACTTGATCTCTACTCACTGGAGAGATACATCATAATCTATACCTGGAAAATCCTAGAAGGACTGGTCCCAAATCTGAACGAAGAAATCATTCCCTACGAAAGCAAACAACTGGGCAGACGGTGCAACATACCCCATTGAAAAGTTGGGGCGCCATTAGTACACTAAGAGAAAACACAATAAATGTCCGGAGCCCAAGACTGTTTAACAGTCTCCCACCATGCATAAGATGAATCACCAATAGACCCCTGGCTACCTTCAAGAGAGAGCTGGACAGATACTTAAAGTCAGTACCCGATATGCCGGGCTGTGGTTCATACGTTGGACTGTGTGCGGCCGGTGTGATCAGGCCCTGATCCACCGGGAGGCCTGGTCAAGTACTACCTTCCAGGTAGATTAAATATTACTAATATACCTAGTGATCGTCCCACATTAATTCTTATAAAGAGCAAAACTAGTGATAACAATATTCAGTAATACACCACCTTGACCTATGATATACCTGTGATTGGTTTAGTAAGTTCTATTCTCTCAGCCTGGCCCTGGGCCAGGTTTCGAGAGTTGAACCTCTTGCAGCCTGGCCCTGGGCCAGGTTTCGAGAGTTGTACTATTGCAGCCTGGCCCTGGGCCAGGCTTGTCAACTGTAATAGAATGAAACGATATTTTCCTAAATTATAAGATTAAACAACAAATTGTTTAGAAATTAATTATAGCCAGTATAACATTTGATACTAGAGTGCTTAGTTCAACAGTCAACATTAACCTCAAGCAGGCAGTCACTGACCCTTAAGGATAAGCTTTACGTGTTTTGAATTAAAATTTTCTACAAAAAAAAAGCTTGTACTATGATATTAATTCATTTATAAAGGAAAAAAGACGGATTTAATCAGCTGGCAACCCGCTGAAAGACTTATTAAAAGCGCCTTAAAATCTGTCAAGGTCACAGATTTAATACCCGTGGAAGAACGCTTGCCTCACTTTACTGCTATCGTTTGACCTTGTATAAGTAGAGGATGGAGAGGGAGGAAAACACTGCCAGAGGATAGTAGAAGAAGAGAATCTTAACGGGGTGTATGAGAGCGGTAAAGAGAAGGGTGAGAGAACGCCGCTAGGGAGGAGAACGTTGAGAGTGAGAAGCATGATGTGTCTTAGGTATGAAAAATAATGCAGAATGGAGGTGGAAGAGGAGATGCAGGGCGGTGTAAGAGGAGATGCAGGGCGGAGGTGGAAGAGAAGTCATCATGAAAGAGCATAGAATTTCACTATTTTTTCACTGTGGTGATTTTGCACATTAATATATCACTTGTTTTTTTTTTATCTTACTGCTTATTGCATTAATATGGTGATGTTTTTGTTTGAAAAGTGTCATATACAATTCGTTAATAATAAAAATTATACTGTAATCTTGAAAGAGACTCAATTAAATCTAGTTAACACAAAAATTAATCAAACGCTTGGAAAAGTTTAAGTTCTGGTCATCAAAAAATTGAAGCTAAAGGGAACAGTGAACATTCGTTCATAATTGCGCTAAGAGGTTGCCTTACTTTATATTAACAACTACAAGTAATTTATCGTTAGAAAGATCATATTTACATTAACTGGCACAGTTCTGGTCTCCCCATTACAATTAAAACATTACTGAAGTATCTAGAGAAGGATAACATAATCAGTATTTTCGTTTATCATGAACAGACATCAACAGCCACTTCTTATCGTCAATATCATCAATAATTACTTACTTTAATTGTTAATAAGCATCCAGCGGAATAGCTAATAATCACTCTGGTACGATGGCAAATTAAGTAATGGTGAATATTTAGGTAATATTGTTTGTGTGTGTGTGCGCTTCACGGTGATGAGAAATTATTATAACTAAGAGGTAGAGAACGACTCCGTGAACGGGAAGAGGCTCAGAAAAAAATTAGAATGCTTGGAAAGAAGCGAAACAGGAAGACTGAAAGGAAAATCGAGTCAGTATATGCACATTTCTGTATTAAAGTTAAATGCTTCATTAACTTTGACATTAACTTTGACATTCAGGGCTCAGGGGTGTTCACGTTTTAATTAAGCATATCAATTAGTGTCCCGAATTAGTTTTTCTTCACTTTATCGCAGCCACATTCATTGTGCCTTTTTTTTTAATATATTTCGCAAATGTAATTTGTATACCGTACGGGGAAAATTAGAAAATGGTTCTGTTTGAGTGTGGAGAGGTGAAAAGGAAGCCTTTATGAAGTGCAAACAGAGGGTTTCTGCAGCATTTTACGCTGACAGATGGAAAGGAATAGGTAATGTGTATTAATGTTGGTAGAATTACCGACAATATGTTAGGTAAAAGCACACAAGTGCAACTAATGTGATATTTTATTGTAGCAACGTTTTGCTCTCCAGCTTTATCTACGGCTTTATTAAGGGCTTGACAAAGCTGATGTAGAGCAAAACGTTGCCACAATAAAATGTCACATTAATTGTACTTGTGTCCTTTTACCTAACTTTCGGTTGTGATGGAACGTGTGTATGTACTAGCGTTTAGTGATACGCTAGCTTCTAAGTTGTGTTGTAAATAGTCAGGAGCCCTTGAAAGTTGCTGTGCAGAAGATACTTGAAAGACCTTGAAAAATACATCTGCTAGGTAAATAAACACAGACGGCAATGTTTCGCTCTCCAGGAGCTATGTCAAGCCTTTACACAATAAAATGTCACATTAGTTGCATCTGTGTCAATTTACCTAACATTTTGTGGGTAATTCTGCCCAGATAAAAATAATCTGGTGTGCTCCACAGTCTTGCCTAAGCATTGTAAGTGTTCATAATTGTCCTTGCTATGAGTCCTAGTCCGCAAGATAAATAAATACCAGTCAAAGATGGTATCAAATATCGAGAAGTGAATATACCAAGTGCAGCTTTATGTTTTCATTTAAATGTTTCGCTCATTGGGAATTTTTATCACTCTATTGACAAATGACTGGATTAACAAAGTTCAAAGTGAGCGAAACGCTTTCATAATTAATGTCGCAGTGCTGCACTTGTGTCATATTTACTAACAAAAATACTGTTGGCCTAAATATATGATGTGCGTGCGTGTGTCAATATGCACGTCCATGATGCATTATAAACACTGAAATGCATCCTGTCATATTGCAAATTTTATGATTCAGCTGGTGATTAATGACCCTTCTCTCGTTTTTTTATTATGTTGGTAGGAATATCCCTGCTCACCCATTCTCTTCCTCTCATGTTTCCCTTGCCTACCATTCTTTTTCATTACTCTGCTTTCTCTTTCTATTAGTTTATTGTCTTTATTTCTTTTCATACCGCTCATCAGTTTTCCGACGACTTGTCAACAATTTCCTGTTTCCGCTTACTTTCCTCTCTCTCTGTTGTATCCTGCTCTCTCCTTCGCTCTCACATTCCTCTGCTTTTCCCTTACACCTGTCTCTTTCTTGCCCTTATCTATATCTCTCATATTCCAACCTATCCTACTTTTTTATGTAAGTAATTTGATCAGATTCACAGCATCAGTTTCTTGACGTTTCCTGTACTTCGACAAATAATATTTTGTATTTCTTTTTTGTAAGCTAGGTCAGGCTAGGCTGGGTTGGGCTGGATTGGGTTGTGTTAGGTTTGATAGGGTTGGGCTGGATTGGGTTGTGTTAGGTTTGATAGGGTTGGGCTGGATTGGGTTGTGTTAGGTTTGATAGGGTTGGGCTGGATTGAGTTGTGTTAGGTTTGATAGGGTTGGGCTGGATTGGGTTGTGTTAGGTTTGATAGGGTTGGGCTGGATTGGGTTGTGTTAGGTTTGATTGGGTTACGTTAGGTTAGGTAAGGTTTGGTTTGACTGGATTGGGTTGTGTTAGTTTAAGTTACAAAAATGTATGAAAACTTACATTTACCCACAAATTGGCAAATTACCCCTCCAGGGTTCGGTCATGGAAATAATGGAAGGATCTGGATGGTATTAGCCCGTCCTAAGATCCTTTTACTAATGTGACTTTTGTTGTATCTTTCATAGTTTTTTTTGTCAATTTTTAAAAGCAAGTCCAAAGAATCATTATCCCACTCACGAGAGACTTCCAAGTCTAGTACCACACATTTTCACATCTCAACTGCTCACTTGGCATGGGAAGACGTTGGGAAAATTATACTGGTTACTTGAGGATGGCGAAGAGTTCCGCTTTTGACTAGAGACAATGTCAACAATTTCTTTTGTATTGAATGGTGTCTTAAAAACCTACCCCGTATGGGGCATCAGAATGCTAATAAAAACAACAAACGCCGCGACAGGTTTGGCAATACTGTGAGTACCTGGAGCTTACCTGGAGTTAGTTCCGGGGGTCAACGCCCCCGCGGCCCGGTCTGTGACCAGGCCTCCTTAGGTCAGTGTCCCAGGATGCGACCCACACCAGTCGACTAACACCCAGGTACCCATTTTACTGATGGGGAACATAGACAACAGGTTGAAAGAAACACGTCCAATGTTTCTACTCTGGCTGGGAATCGAACCCAGGCCCTCACCGTGTGAAGCGAGAGCGTTAACCACCAGGCCACCAGAGCGAGTGTAATATTGTAATGATAAAATTTGTTTACTCGTGTTGCAAAAATGGACTGCATTGCTCTTTTCTTCTCATCTTTCTTTTCTCTTCTCTCTCACCGTTAACGCATATTCATCTCTCTCTCTCTCTCCCCTCTCTTCCACTCCCTTTCATCGGATCTCTTCACTCTTATCCTCCTCTCGTGTCCTTTCTTTTTCTTGCTAATCTTTTCTTTTCATTTCCCTTTACATTCTCTACCTCTCTTCTCCCCTACTCCCTCTACCTCACTTTCTCCCCTCCTTCTTCCTTACATCTCCATCCACTCTATGTCTTTTTCTCATTGCCGTCATTTTTAATTTGCCTACCATCTCTGATACTGGCTACATTCATGACTGCCATCTCTCATACTGGCTACATTGATGACCGCCTCGCCTGCCATCTTTCATACTGGCTACATTGATGACTGCCTCGCCTGCCATCTCTCATACTGGCTACATTGATGACCGCCTCGCCTGCCATCTTTCATACTGGCTACATTGATGACTGCCTCGCCTGCCATCTCTCATACTGGCTACATTCATGACTACCAACACGTAAATCATTTGCCTTTATTGGGAGTGGCGCCTCGCGAACTCATTAGTTATTATAATTACACACCTGACTGTGGTGACATTTTATCAGTTGTTAAAGAGGGCACGTGTGACACGAGTCACACCTCCAGTCTGACCCGTCAGAGGACACTCATTATAACATTAATTATATATATAAATAGTTATTTGCAAAAAGCTGCTGTAACTGTCATCGTCAGAACTTGTCAATTTCTGGCAATTTCCTCATCGATCGGTGACGTGTTTGAGGCAAGGCGGTGAAGCGAGGAGGACCTGTCGCTGACTCGGCCACTCACTCCATCTTGAGCGACACCTCCAGGAGACACATAAGGTGGGATGTAGCTTCCGGTCTCACTCTCTCAAATGTTCGACCAACCGTCGTGAAATGGCCTCATCATACATATAAATACAAGACGAACAAGATGAGAATACGAGGACAATAAAGAACAACATAGCAGTAATATTGGTTCGTAAATCTCTTGTCCTCTATGTAGGTGCTACTGTTTATGAGTTAGTACTGGGTCTGAGTTGACTCTCTTCTGTGGATGTAAAAAGACAACCAGTCTCGCTAGCCTGTAGATTGGTTGTGACAGCAATTAATGATGAATTCCATGAGAGTGGTATCGTTCTGATTTAATAGATGAAATGACTATGTGTGAACACGAGTGTGGACAAGAGGTACTTACCAGTGCCTTTAGAGTAACTTACGTGTGATTATATAGGATAATCTCCATAGTAGGAAAAGCCGAGAGTGGTGTCTGCAGTGAGGTGTGTTGCAGCAATATGCTACTCGCTAGCAATCCCATACACCCACATGACTAACTAACCTCCCACGTTAAGTTGGAGCCCACAGATAATAAAGCATGTCAGTAAACTGTAGAAAGTGCGCAGGTTATCAACGCGAGTCCTCTCAGAGCTAAGAGGAATGAAGAATGAACTACGAGAAGAGATTAGAACTCTGTGGCTGCCGAGATTACAAGATGGATCAGGAAAGACATGATAATAATATTGAAAATACTCGGATAACTTTAAATGATGTATATCCCTAGAGTTAGAAACTGAAAAGGAAACACTTAGAGACACAGATGAACCACAAAGGTCAGGAAATTTTTATTCAGCCATAGTGTGGACCTGAATGGAATTATTTTGATGAAAATTAACGGAAGCAGAATCAATACACTGTTGAAAGATTAAGTATGACAGGTCTCACTAGGCAAGGAGTAAATTCAGTAATGGCCAGTTACTATACGGGGCCAGTAGCTGAGACTCGACCCCAGCACTCAAATAGTTGAGTACAAATAAGACCACATACATATGTAACACGCACAAATACTTGCTCACACACTGTTTATTTAGTATTTAAATGCTCATTACCATGTCGCTATTTTTAAGAACGGGTTCAAACACCAACCGTTCCGTGGTTTGTTTACAATCGTATTATTGCGATTTCGTGAGTTTTGCTCTATTATGATAGAGAGTGGCAGCATACAGAGTGAGTCTTTATTCAGACGACGTTTCGCTTAGTTTTCATCTTTATGACAAAGATAATGCCCAGCTAATCTGTCGTAATGTTTACAAGTTAATTGGTAATTCTTGCACAGGGTGGTTCAGTTATAAGCGGTTCTTGCTAGCGGGGTTCATTGATAAAGGCTTCGGAGGCTTCTTACTTTATTTGCAATGTTGTGGGGTACACAGGCAGTGTGTTAAGTGCCCATGGCCCGGGAGGGCCATGCCCACGAGGGAGAGAGGAGTAGGACCTGTTATCTGAGTCTAGGCCGCTGAATGAGTGAATCAGATGCAGGGGTGGGCATACTGAAATGGTAAGCCTATAGGTGGCAGCACCAGCATGGCGAGAAATATGAACTCAGCTGGCAGACAGCATGGCTGTCTGTGCAGACAGTACAGGCTGTCTACATTCGCTCGGCCACCTACCACATGGTCGACCCGACCATGTCTGGCGGTAAAAAAAAACTCGGTCTCTCTCTCGTACGAACAGGGCACAGAACACAAAATAAAAACATATATATATATATATATATATATATATATATATATATATATATATATATATATATATATATATATATATATATATATATATAATTATATATATATATACACATATGGACATGGAAAAAAACTTCCTACAGGGAGAGAAGAAAAAAAAAAAACAGGTGGGGTGTGGTAAACATCGTGGTCATAGGGAATGAGCGTCAAGGGGCATCACTGCACGCCTTCCTGCATCTAGACAGATACTACAACACAGGAGACATCGCTGCAGCTGAGCTGTGACATAACAGGGTACGGTCTCCTCTGGAAGGGTGAAGCAGTCATCGTAGGAGTTGCTGCAGGGTTTCACTCAACCTGGGGCACAACCTGCTGGTGCCCTCGAGTGAGGCATCGTCAGTACTCGGCAACTGGGCAGGACTTCTTCTGGCAAGCAACTCAGGAGGACATTTCTCAACTGGTACTGTCGCTGGGGCTGTCACTGCCGGCAGTGAGCGTGAAGTGAGTCATGGCAGAGATGACTCTTCAAAACATCTGGGAGTCGTAACAGCATACACCATACTGCAGTGAGCAGGCTAGCAGTCAAAGTGACATCATCTTTGTGCAGACTGCTCACTGAAGCTTGACACGAGGCTCACACAGCGCCTGCCGACAGGGCTAACTGCAGCTTGACGAGTGTCATTCTCTTGGCAGTTGGAGTTATAGCAGATGTTAGTCTAAGCGTCCCCAGACTTATTTCTCTACATATAACTGCACTCTGACGGTCTGGAGGTGAAGTGAAAGAAATCTCGATGGGAATCGTAGCAGGTACTATTCTGCAGGGCATCACTAGCGGCGAACAATAAGAGCTTTCTGTACAAGAGGCTCAGCTGTCAAACGTGCGGGACACACTGGATGACAAGTAATACAGTGGTGCTACACAGTGGACTGGGCTCAAGACTACACAGGACACATGGAAAACTGCACACACCTGCACTGCATATGCGGTACTACAGGGCTTACTAGCAAATGACGCTTTTCTGTGCAAAAATTGAGACTAAGCTATACACAAACATGTGAGAACACTGACTGAGAGGAATTAATTAACACATGACATATATCTTCTCAATATTCTCGACAATACTGAAATATTTACTGGAACACTCGATGTGACATCATGTGATGTCAGGCGTGACGTCGCGAGGTGACGCCAGTAGCATGGTGACGTCAGGCAGATATCGTGAAGTCGGGCAGCATCGTGGGTGACGTCGTGAAGTCGGGCAGCATCGTTGGTGACGTCAATGTGATGCGGGCAGCAGACCACAGCATGTGGCCTAGGACGTCTGGCTTGGTAACTCACATGGCTTGTTGATCCACCTGACACTGTCGACACTCTGCGTAGCTTGCTCGACGTGGCTTGCTCGACGTGGCTTGCTCGACGTGGCTTGCTCGGCGTGGCTTGCTGATCTACGTGGCTTGGTGATACACGTAGCTTCAAGTGGCCTCGGGCACTCGGATACACAGCTCTGGCAATGAATTCACACGGAAAACAGCAGAAAACACAACAGAGGGAGTGATGGCATGGACGTGTATGGTAGGTTGGTGAGGTGTGAATGTACAGCAGGGCGAACGTGGGCGAGGCAAGGAACGGCCACTTCCTCCTCTCCCACCCACAAACACAAGGAGAACACTCACACTGGATGCAGAAATCACAACAAACTCACCTCTGACTTGCTGAAATAGATGTGCTGAGCTGAACAACAACAGAAGAGCATACAAGTGACGCTGAACACGTGACTTGAGAAACAGCGTGGGGCACTGTGGCGTGGAGTCATTGGGACGTGCCACTTACAATTCTCGAAGAAATTCGGCAAATTTTGGCTAGATCCTGCGTGTACCTGTGTCTGGATGCTGAAACGTGCAGACACGACATCAGGATAACTAGCAGACAGCATGACTGTCTGTGCAGACAGTACAGGCTGTCTACAGTAAAAATCCATATTTTTTCTTTATCATTTACTATTTCTCTTATTTCCATTTTTTTTATTTTTAGAGCTATCACCATGAAACTTTTACAGCATCATCCTCTCATATAAACATGCCTTCAACGACACAAATAAAAACTGGAAAAGTAGGAAAAGTGCAAAGTTAGGAAGAGGCTTCCTCCCACTACGCTGGACACAGTGCTGACTAACTTGTGGTTTACAAGAAATTTCATTTCAGTGTTAAACCTCTTTCCTACAGAGGGTTACAAGATAAACATTAAATTACTCTTGGTTAAACGATTTATACAGTGCCCTATAAACTCATAGTATAAACACTGAGAAGTACATTTCTCGATGCTTCAGAAGAGTCTTGATTCTGAGGAGAGGTCGGGTAGTTTGTCAGTAGTTTATTTCACACACACACACACACACACAAAAAAAATGGGGGATCAGAGGGGGACTTGAAGGACCCAGGGATTGGGGAGAATGGTTCTATTAGGGAGGAGTGGATGGAAGACCATTGTAAAAGGTTGGAACAAGAATGGGAGAGAAAACTGGGAAAGCTTTCTACAAAAAAATGGAGACAGAGCTTTCTGTGAAATTGGAAAAGAGGCTGGAGGAGGAGAAGAAGAAATAGGAGTCCAGGATAAGGGTCCTAGATGATGAGGTAAGCAGGCTGACGCGAGTTACAGGGGTATTGACTAGAGACAACACAGCATATGAAGCTGGGAGGCCCAATGGGAAGGAAGGAGGTATAACTTGCACTAAGGCCACATCAGCCTACCAAGCAGGGCTGAGGAGCGAAGGAGGAGAGCAACTGGGTGCAGGTGGAGAGGGGGATAGGTCAAATGCAGTGACATGAACATGCTGCCAAGAGCTACAGGAAAAAAACATGGGAGACAATGGCCATGTACAGACAGGAACCAGAGTCACAGAGGGAAAGGCAATGGGATGAGGAGAAGGTGAAGTCAGTGTTTGTTCATGGGCTGCAGGAGAGCCAGGGTAGGACACACACTGACAGGCAGCTGGCAGAAAGGAAGGAGATAGAGAACATCATCACAGAAATAGGTGAAGAGGATATGTCCAAGATTGTAAATTTTCAGAGAACAGGGGGGTATTTGAAGGGGAGAAAACGACCTATCAGCTGATTTTCAGGACAGAAACAGTGTGGAACAGGATCCTCCATGAGAAACCACGGTTGAAGGAGTCGGCAGAATACAAGAGGGTGCTCATAGACCTAGACAGAACGACAGCAGCTGAGGGACAGGGCACTAAAGCAAAAGGAACTAGGGGGAGAGAGAAGGACAGAATCAGTAGAGAACAAGCAGAGCAGGGCAGAGCAACAAGAGCAAGCACACACAGACCATCCCCAGAACCCCACAATCAATCATGCTATCCCAAAACAAACCACAATCTACACCCACACCTCCCACCCAACACTCAGCTATAACATCCCACAGTACACTGCCAGGTCCCCTCACCCTCACAGACCCCCCAGAACACAGTGTTAGAGACGAAACTGAAGGTATGGTACACAAACGCTGATGGAATAACAAATAAGTGGGAGGAGTGGCACAAAAGAGTCAAAGAGGCATCACTGGACATGATAGCTCTCACAGAAACCAAGCTCACAGGTATGATAACAGATGCCATCTTTCCAATAGGATATCAGATCCTGGGGAAAGACAGAGGGAACAGAGGGTGTCAGCATAGTTGCTGATCCCCTTATTATGTGTTGTATAGCGTATTATAGTACCATCCATGTGCATTATATAGAAGATCCTTTAGGCCTGTGACTGTATGATGTCACGGGGTACAGCTTGAGGCAGTGAGACGAGCTGCCTCGCTGTTAGTCGGCGTATAGACATCCAGGCAGTGACACGGCAGGCTGGGCTCATCCCTTCCTTACCACAGTCTGACAATATATAGTGTTACCATCCAACAAGGTGTTTACCTTCAACCCTCGTATCTCCTTAAGGACCCCTAAGACAAATTGGTGGCAACGGAGGGCCTGTAATCCTGACGATTACAGCGATTTCTGGAGATAAATTTCTACTGAGCCGGCCACCATCTTGTGACTAGGCCTGCCGAGCAGGGTAACGCTCGACCTACCTCAAGCCAGCCAGCTATCCCCGCAAGCTTCTACCAGCCTCTACAATATTCACTGGCCAGTCTTTGTATTAGGGTTTATCTGCTTATTTGCATCACTCCCGAGGGGTTGACCCGAGTTTGCAAAATAAGCCAGCAACCAGTCTGTGGTAAGGGAGTCAGTCCAGCCTAGCCTACTCCATCCAGCTTTGCCTGCCAAGCCAGCTTTCCACCCCTGCTGTGCTCATCGTTAGAAGTTACCGAGCCTCGTGCCACTGTGTGCGACTTAGATTGAATATCAGCATTGTTCACCGTGTTCATTTCTTTTCCCTTTGCTTGCAGTGAGAGATAGTAGATTCGTTCTCCCTTGCTCATGTTGCGTGTTATTGCGTTATTTTTTTCAACTGGGAAGAGTCATCCACTCCACCGAGTTTGTTCATTCCACCAGTAAGAAAGAGCCAATCCCTTGTGTTCTGGTGATTCGATTCCTGCTCCAGGAAGATCCTACTCTGACTGTGTAGCCACCAGCACTCATCAGTGACTTTGTAATGAGCCAAGAATTACTGTATCGAACAGTCGAGTTGAGTACTCCTAGCAGAAGAGTTAGTAATTCCACAGTCACTAGTGAATTTAGCTGTATCTTTGTAGATACTCGTTCAGATCGTCCATGTAGCTGTATCTTTTGTAGATACTCGTCAGATCTCCCTCAGTCAAGGCATGTGTTAGCCATTGCAGAGGAATTCGATCCTCCCAGAGATGATAACCATTCTGCATATGTAAACCTTACCCTCGCAGAATTGGGTTTAGATGTAGACAGCCTGTACAATTAGAAGTCCGAGATGAAGGAAACTGTCAACTGTGTTTTGTTATTAGCTGATTAGTTTGTCAGAAATTTTTGTGTTCACGTTCCCTCCATATTCTGAGAATTTGACAGTAATGATCTGAGTGCGCATCAGATGCCTTTGCTGTTAATTTCACCTTGTGTATATATATATATATATATATATATATATATATATATTTATTTCCTCAGAATCCGTAGAGTGCATGAATACAGATCGATCAATCAATTCCATCCATAATGTACCATGATTTGTTTGTATAATTGTAATGCATTATAATGAAACTCATTACGTTAAAGGTGATTATGTTAACACCCATTACATAGAACTCATTTTGTTAACATCCAGTATGATACCATCCATTAGTTCTAAGTTATATATGAATTTGTTATTATATAGAATCAGCCCAGAACCACCTGCCTGTTCAGCCTATAGCATAGTAGTGTATGTCGAGACGACATATGTAACATGACCGAGCTGCCAGCATAGTTGCTGATCCCCTTATATGTGTTGTATAGCATATTATAGTACCATCCAAGTGCTTTTTATAGAAGATCCCTTAGGCCTGTGACTGTATGATGTCACGGTGTACAGCTTGAGGCAGTGAGACGAGCTGCCTCGCTCTCAGTCGGTGTATAGACATCCAGGCAGTGACACGGCAGGCTGTGCTCATCCCTTCCTTACCACAGTCTGACAATATATAGTGTTACCATCCAACAAGGTGTTTACCTTCAACCCTCGTATCTCCTTAAGGACCCCTACGACAAGGGGGCGAAGGAGTGGCACTGCTGGTCAAGAACTGATGGGATTTTGATGAGATGGAGAGAGGAGACAGTGGAGAAGCTAAGGATTACATAGTAGGAATGCTTCAGTCTGGAGGTTCTGTGGTGGTATAACCTACCACAGAACAGCAGGAGGCCAAGGCAAGAGTATGATGAGAGTAATAGAGCGATGGTTGACACACTGGCTGAAGTGGAAGAAGGGTTCATGTGAGCAGGGCAAAACTACTGATCATGGGTGACTTCAACCACAAGGAAATCGATTGAGAGAACTTGGAGCCACATGGGAGCCAAGCAACGTGGAGGGCTAAGATGATGGAGGTGATACTGGAAAACTTCATGTACCAACACGTAAGAGATACTACCAGAGACAGAGGACAGGATGAACCAGCGAGACTGGACCTAGTATTCACCTTGAGTATTGCAGATATTGAGGACATCACATATGAGAGACCCCTTGGGGCCAGCAATCATGTGGTTTTAAGATTCGAATACATTGAGTTACAAGTGGAGGAGGGAGAAGGAAGACACGGACGAATAAAGCCAAACTACAAGAAGGGTGACTACGCGAGAATGAAGAACTTTCTGAACAGGGTTCAGTGGGGCAGAGAACTGGCAGGGAAGTCAGTAAACGATATGATGGAATACGTGACAATAACTTGCAGGAAGCTGAGGAGAGGTTTGTACCCAAGGGTAACATGAATAATGAAAGCCAGGATGAGCCCGTGGCTCACCCAAAGGTGCAGGGAGGCCAAAACCAAGAGTGTTAGGGAGTGGAAGAAGTATAGAAGGCAAAGAACCCAGGAGAATAAGGAGAGGAGTCATAGAGCCAGAAATGAATATGCACATAGCAGCGAAAGCCAAATCTGACCCGAAGCTGTTATACAGCCACATCAGGAGGAAAACAACAGTCAAGGACCAGGCAATCAGGCTAAGGAAGGAAGGAGGAGAGATCACAAGAAACGACCGAGAAGTATGTGAGGAACTCAACATGAGATTCAAAGAAGTGTTCACAAAGGAGACAGAAGTAACTCCAGAAAGACAGACAAGAAAGACAAGTGTTGGACACAATATACACAACCGAGGAAGAAGTGAGGAGGCTGCTGAGCGAACTAGACACCTCAAAGGCGATGGGGCCAGATAACATCTCTCCATGGGTTCTGAGAGAGGGTGCAGAGGCACTATATGTACCCCTAACAACAATATTCAACACATCTATCGAAACAGGGAAATTACCTGAGGTATGGAAGACAGCAAATGTGGTCCTAATTTTTAAAAAAGGAGATAGACAAGAAGCACTAAACTATAGATCAGTGTCGCTGACATGTATTGTATGCAAAGTCATGGACAAGATTATCAGGAGAAGAGTGGTGGAACACCTAATAAGGAATGAGCTTATCAACAACAACCAACACAAACCTACTAGAGTTCTATGACAGGGTGACAGCATTAAGACAAGAGAGAGAGAGAGAGGGCTGGGTAGATTGCATTTTCTTGGACTGTAGGAAGGCGTTTGACACAGTTCCACACAAGAGATTAGTGCAAAAGCTGGAGGATCAGGCAGGGATAACAGGGAAGGCACTTCAATGGATCAGGGAATGCCTGTCAGGAAGACAGCAGCGAGTCATGGTACAAGGCGAGGTGTCAAAGTGAGCGCCTGTGACGAGTGGGGTTCCCCAGGGGTCAGTCCTAGGACCGGTGCTGTTTCTGGTATTCGTGAACGACATGACGGAAGGAATAGACTCCGAAGTGACCCTGTTTACAGATGATGTGAAGTTGATGAGAAGGATTCAATCGGACGAGGACCAGGCAGAACTACAAAGGGATCTGGACAGGCTGCAGGTCTGGTCCAGCAATTGGCTTCTGGAGTTCAACCCCACGAAGTGCAGAGACTACAAACCTCACTCAAGGAAAAAGATCTTGGGGTGAGTATAACACCAGGCACATCTGCTGAGGCGCACATCAACATAATAACTGCTGCAGCATATAAGCGCCTAGCAAACCCAAGAACAGCATTCCGGCATCTTAATAATGAATCGTTCAAGACCCTGTACACTGCGTATGTTAGGTCCATATTGGAGTATGCGGCACCAGTTTGGAACCCACATCTAGCCAAGCACGTAAAGAAACTAGAGAAAGTGCAAAGGTTTGCAACAAGACTAGTCCCAGAGCTAAGGGGCATGTCCTACGAGGAGAGATTAAGGGAAATCGACCGGCGACACTGGAGGACGGGAGAGATAGGGACATTATAACGACATATAAAATACCGAGAGGTATTGACAAGGTGGACAGAGACAGAATGTTCCAGAGATTGGACACAGCAACAAGGGGACACAGTTGGAAGTTGAAGACAGACGAATCACAGCGTTGTCAGGAAGTATTTCTTCAGTCACAGAATAGTCAGGATGTGGAATAATTTGGGAAGCGATGTAGTGGAGGCAGGATCATTCATAGCTTTAAGCAGAGGTATGATATAGCTCATGGTTCAGGGAGAGTAACCCAGTAGCGACCAGTGAAGAGGCGGGGCCAGGAGCTATGACTCTACCCCTGCAACCACAAGTAGGTGAGTACACACACACAGTAACACTGACTTTGCCTTAATAAATAGCATGCTGGTGGCAGTCATTACGGTCAGCTTATCATTTATAGTGGACGTTTTTGTATATAATTATTCCATATACCGTACCTCATTCACTGTCAAACCCATTCTGTATTTTGTGTACAGCAAATCACTTACTCAGTTCAACAAATTAGTCGGTATTAGCTGAGAAAGAAAGCTTTGTAGTTTGAGAATGTCGTTCAAGTCACTTATAATACAAAGCGCTATGTATTTGCCCTTCAGGTAATTTTCATGGTCAGATTAGCTATCACTGTTAGATTTAGTCAACTGACTGTACGTTAGTCAGTAACGATGCATTTGACCTTTACATCACAAATCTTAATTACTTAATCCAAAAATAATTAAAGAAAGAAAGCAAACTCTCGGTATAAATACACAGCTACCCACACTTCCCGGCATATTTATCCGGATATACACATCTCTCGGTGTATATACACAGTTATACATCTCTCGGTGTATATACACACAAACACCTCCCAGTACATTTACACTGAGATACCCTCCGGTGCATATGCAATTAGACACCTGGCATAAATTAACGAAGATACAAACACTTCAGTGTAAATACATTGGAAAAGGTTTAGATATATCAGGTAACACGCGAACGTAGCTTAAACTGCACGAAATGTTCCAGCAACTTACAACAATAAAGTAATTAAATACAAGGAATATCCAGGTAACATATTACTCCCTCGAGAGAACGCTCATAACTCTGCTCATTATAGCCAAATAATTATCCTCTGGCGGGTAGTTAAGAGCGTAATCAATAAGGCAGTAATTTATAATTATAAGATTCTCGCTCGGTAAGAAAATTGGAGCACGTGTTGGCAATAATGATTAGGCTACGTAGATGATACCTATTGCCAGTGTTGGCAATAATGATTAGGCAGCGTAGATGATACCTATTGCCAGTGTTGGCAATAATGATGAGCCTGAGTAGATGGTTCCTCTGCAAACCACGGTACGGATGGAGTTAGAACTCATGGTGAGTGAGTCGTAAAACTCTAGGCCGGTGCGTAAGCCATCCATCTAGCGTTGGCAGCAACGAGGAGGAAGCCTATATGCTTCTTCACTTTAAAATTAGTAGGAATTAGTTTAGCCTGTAGACTCTTGTCTGCTTGGAATGCCAGTACGTGGTTGTGCTCTTTGACATTCACTATTTCTTGAGAATGTGAGAGGACACGAAAGGTGGTTCATAGTTCGGCTGGTAGCGCTTGTTTCCTAACACCTGTTGTCCCTGTTCATCTAGCAGCAAGTAGGTACCTGGGAGTTAGCCGACTGGTGTGGGTCGCATCCTGGGGGTGGTAGTATACCTCAGATAGGGCTGGGCTTTGAAATGAACTGAAGTAGTATAACAGCTCTTAGCCTGTAAAACTGACGTGTCAAAAAATAAAGCCCTTGGAATATCACTACTTCTCACTCTGGTTGTATACTTTATTCAGTGGCCACTTTATTAGGTACACCTTAATGTCAATATCTAATCAGCCAATCCCGTGGCAGCACCTCAATGCCTAAAAGCATGCAGACATGGTCAAGAGGACCAGCTTTTACTCAGACCAAACATCAGAATGGAGAAAAAACGTTGGTGGAAAACCGTGGAATGATTGTTGGTACCAGACGGGGGTGGTTTGAGTTTCTCAGAAACTGTTGTCGAAAATTTTAATTTAGAGGGGAGGAGATAGGCGGCGACGTCCCCTTCTTACACATACTTTACGACAGTTCAGGGGAGGGGGAGGGTATCATCGTTCTCACGGCCCAGTCCCGGACCGGACCAGACGTACAGTGTGCTGGTCTTATCGACCTAGCCTTGGGGAAGTCGGAATCTGTTGTTGCACTAAGTTGAGTGGGACATCATTTTAAAGCTCTTTTTTATTGTACGCAGATCCGAAATTTTTATTTGGGAGGCTGGTAGTGGGAGGGAGGATTGTGCGTCGCTAAATGAAGGAATTAATTTGTATTACACTACGTTGAGAGGTAAATCATGTTCAAGTTCTTTGCATGTTCATTTCTATAAGACATACCTAGTCCAAAATTTCAATTGGGGCGCTGCCCCAGGAAGGGGTTTTTCAGATTGTGCTATTTTCAGTGGCACGCCATTTTGAAGTTTTTTATATACATTTCAAATATGTGTTTTCAACTTGAGGTGATCAGTTCTCTAACTAAAATTCAGCCAAACTGAAATAGATCCTATTAAGTCTTTCAACCAGATATTGTATATGTATGTATATATATATATATATATATATATATATATATATATATATATATATATGTCTTTATATATATATATATATATATATATATATATATATATGTATATATGTATATGTATATATATATGTATATATGTATATGTATGTATATATGTATATGTATATATGTATATGTATGTATATATATATATATATGTATATATGTATATGTATGTATATATATATATATATATGTATATGTATGTATATATATATATATATATATATATATATATATATATATATATATATATATATGCATATGTATATACATATATATATATATATATATATATATATATATATATATATGCATATATATATATAAATATATATATATGCATATGTATATACATATATATATATATATATATATATATATATATATGCATATATATATATATATTTATATATATATATATATATATATATATATATATGCATGTATATATATATATGCATATGTATATATATATATGCATATGTATATATATATATGCATATGTATATATATATATGCATATGTATATATATATATGCATATGTATATATATATATGCATATGTATATATATATATGCATATGTATATATATATGCATATGTATATATATATATGCATATGTATTTATATATATGCATATGTATATATATATATATATATATATATATATATATATATATATATATATATATATATATATATATATGAGTAGTGCTGAAGGCGGCTGAGTGGCTCCTGTGGCTGAGCAGTCTCTTCCTGAGCGGTCTCTTCCTGAGTGGCTCCTTTTCCTGAGTGGCTCCCTTTCCTGAGCAGACTCCTTTTCACACCTATATGCTAATGACCTTGACCCCACCCACGACCCCATCCACGACCCCCACCCACGACCCCCCACCAACGACCCCACCCACGACCCCCACCCACGCACCCGCCCGCCGCGCCCTCGCACCCACCCACCGTGCCCGTGCCCCCCACCTGCCCCTGCCCTCGCGCCCGCCCACGCCTTCTGCTGCGCCTTCTGCAGCGTCGTCCGGATCGCCCCCGCGCCCCGAATTTTTTCAGATTTTTTCAATTTTTTTTGAATTTCATTTTCTTGTGCTCTCCATCTCCTCGGATCAAATTTTTGAGGTTCCCCCTCCCACTTTCACCCCCATCACAATTTTTTTTTTGAATTTCATTTTCTTATGATCTCCTCGGATCAAGTTTTTTGGATTCCCCCCTCTGGGGGTAAGCATTTCAAAATGGACTCCCACTTGCACCCCAAATTCCTGCTCCATCTCCTCGGATCGAGTTTTTCTCGATAATACAAAGACTCCATCTCCTTGGATCAAGGTTTTCTCGATAATACCAAGACTCCATCTCCTTGGATCAAGTTTTTGGATTCCCCCCTCTCAGGGTAAGCATTCAAATGAACTCCTCCTATGGGGCATGGTACTTTCTCTTACTACAGGTCTAAACAAGTGTGACGTCACCCCACCTGTGTTTACTCGGCGGTCAGTGACGTCACGTGATGACCTCACACATACAGGCTGAATCTTGTCGACTTCCCCCTATGTCAGTGACGTCACGTGATGACCGCACACACAGGCTGAATCTTGTCGAGCAGACAATAACTTAAAATGCAGGATAACACTATTTATTATACAACCAATGCATTTCATATACATCCAACAAAAAAAATTCATTGAAAAAAGGTACAATTCATTGACTAAAATCAACATATTTTTCTCTTGAAGAAATTCTATGCATTTTTTGTTCTGGATCTTCTTCGTCATCTCCATCTCAGTATTATACATTTCATATACAACATAGGGAAAACATTTTCACTCTTAACCCAGGATAACCCAAATAGTTCCACATTTTTTTCGTTAATACCCACAACAATCCACAATTTCTTTACAAAAGATTCACTCTCCTCAAGTCTAGACATTTTTCTCGTTTTAACTATTTCATCTCAGGTCACTCCCCACGAAGTAACCTTCTCTCTCTCCTCCCCACCCTCCCAAACCCTCACACTCCCACCATCTCACAATTTTCACTCATAACCCACAATTGTTCTCGTTTTAACTATTTCATCAGAAAAAGTCACCACAACACTTACAACCACTTTTCGATAAATTCACTAGTCACAATTTTACATATTACGCAGTTAATACGCACACACACACACACACACACACACACACACACACACACACACACACACACACCTCATTTCACTTTGAACACCTTCAAAACACTCTCATAAATCATTGAATATTCACAAAAATACCTTTGAACATTTCCAAACACTGAAACACTTCCAAGACAACATTTTGAATACTCCCAAATAAGATTTGACAGCTCTAATTTATCTACACTTACATTTATTTTATTTATTTTATTATTACACCGGCCGATTCCCACCAAGGCAGGGTGGCCAGAAAAAGAAAAACTTTCACCATCATTCACTCCATCACTGTCTTGCCAGAAGGGTGCTTTACACTACAGTTTTTAAACTGCAACATTAACACCCCTCCTTCAGAGTGCAGGCACTGTACTTCCCATCTCCAGGACTCAAGTCCGGCCTGCCGGTTTCCCTGAATCCCTTCATAAATGTTACTTTGCTCACACTCCAACAGCACGTCAAGTATTAAAAACCATTTGTCTCCATTCACTCCTATCAAACACGCTCACGCATGCCTGCTGGAAGTCCAAGCCCCTCGCACACAAAACCTCCTTTACCCCCTCCCTCCAACCCTTCCTAGGCCGACCCCTACCCCGCCTTCCTTCCACTACAGACTGATACACTCTTGAAGTCATTCTGTTTCGCTCCATTCTCTCTACATGTCCGAACCACCTCAACAACCCTTCCTCAGCCCTCTGGACAACAGTTTTGGCAATCCCGCACCTCCTCCTAACTTCCAAACTACGAATTCTCTGCATTATATTCACACCACACATTGCCCTCAGACATGACATCTCCACTGCCTCCAGCCTTCTCCTCGCTGCAACATTCATCACCCACGCTTCACACCCATATAAGAGCGTTGGTAAAACTATACTCTCATACATTCCCCTCTTTGCCTCCAAGGACAAAGTTCTTTGTCTCCACAGACTCCTAAGTGCACCACTCACTCTTTTTCCCTCATCAATTCTATGATTCACCTCATCTTTCATAGACCCATCCGCTGACACGTCCACTCCCAAATATCTGAATACGTTCACCTCCTCCATACTCTCTCCCTCCAATCTGATATTCAATCTTTCATCACCTAATCTTTTTGTTATCCTCATAACCTTACTCTTTCCTGTATTCACCTTTAATTTTCTTCTTTTGCACACCCTACCAAATTCATCCACCAATCTCTGCAACTTCTCTTCAGAATCTCCCAAGAGCACAGTGTCATCAGCAAAGAGCAGCTGTGACAACTCCCACTTTGTGTGTGATTCTTTATCTTTTAACTCCACGCCTCTTGCCAAGACCCTCGCATTTACTTCTCTTACAACCCCATCTATAAATATATTAAACAACCACGGTGACATCACACATCCTTGTCTAAGGCCTACTTTTACTGGGAAAAAATTTCCCTCTTTCCTACATACTCTAACTTGAGCCTCACTATCCTCGTAAAAACTCTTCACTGCTTTCAGTAACCTACCTCCTACACCATACACTTGCAACATCTGCCACATTGCCCCCCTATCCACCCTGTCATACGCCTTTTCCAAATCCATAAATGCCACAAAGACCTCTTTAGCCTTATCTAAATACTGTTCACTTATATGTTTCACTGTAAACACCTGGTCCACACACCCCCTACCTTTCCTAAAGCCTCCTTGTTCATCTGCTATCCTATTCTCCGTCTTACTCTTAATTCTTTCAATTATAACTCTACCATACACTTTACCAGGTACACTCAACAAACTTATCCCCCTATAATTTTTGCACTCTCTTTTATCCCCTTTGCCTTTATACAAAGGAATTATGCATGCTCTCTGCCAATCCCTAGGTACCTTACCCTCTTCCATACATTTATTAAATAATTGCACCAACCACTCCAAAACTATATCCCCACCTGCTTTTAACATTTCTATCTTTATCCCATCAATCCCGGCTGCCTTACCCCCTTTCATTTTACCTACTGCCTCACGAACTTCCCCCACACTCACAACTGGCTCTTCCTCACTCCTACAAGATGTTATTCCTCCTTGCCCTATACACGAAATCACAGCTTCCCTATCTTCATCAACATTTAACAATTCCTCAAAATATTCCTTCCATCTTCCCAATACCTCTAACTCTCCATTTAATAACTCTCCTCTCCTATTTTTAACTGACAAATCCATTTGTTCTCTAGGCTTTCTTAACTTGTTAATCTCACTCCAAAACTTTTTCTTATTTTCAACAAAATTTGTTGATAACATCTCACCCACTCTCTCATTTGCTCTCTTTTTACATTGCTTCACCACTCTCTTAACTTCTCTCTTTTTCTCCATATACTCTTCCCTCCTTGCATCACTTCTACTTTGTAAAAACTTCTCATATGCTAACTTTTTCTCCCTTACTACTCTCTTTACATCATCATTCCACCAATCGCTCCTCTTCCCTCCTGCACCCACTTTCCTGTAACCACAAACTTCTACTGAACACTCTAACACTACATTTTTCAACCTACCCCATACCTCTTCGACCCCATTGCCTATGCTCTCATTAGCCCATCTATCCTCCAATAGCTGTTTATATCTTACCCTAACTGCCTCCTCTTTTAGTTTATAAACCTTCACCTCTCTCTTCCCTGATGCTTCTATTCTCCTTGTATCCCATCTACCTTTTACTCTCAGTGTAGCTACAACTAGAAAGTGATCTGATATATCTGTGGCCCCTCTATAAACATGTACATCCTGAAGTCTACTCAACAGTCTTTTATCTACCAATACATAATCCAACAAACTACTGTCATTTCGCCCTACATCATATCGTGTATACTTATTTATCCTCTTTTTCTTAAAATATGTATTACCTATAACTAAACCCCTTTCTATACAAAGTTCAATCAAAGGGCTCCCATTATCACTTACACCTGGCACCCCAAACTTACCTACCACACCCTCTCTAAAAGTTTCTCCTACTTTAGCATTCAAGTCCCCTACCATAATTACTCTCTCACTTGGTTCAAAGGCTCCTATACATTCACTTAACATCTCCCAAAATCTCTCTCTCTCCTCTGCATTCCTCTCTTCTCCAGGTGCATACACGCTTATTATGACCCACTTCTCGTATCCAACCTTTACTTTAATCCACATAATTCTTGAATTTACACATTCATATTCTCTTTTCTCCTTCCATAACTGATCATTTAACATTACTGCTACCCCTTCCTTTGCTCTAACTCTCTCAGATACTCCAGATTTAATCCCATTTATTTCCCCCCACTGAAACTCTCCTACCCCCTTCAGCTTTGTTTCGCTTAGGGCCAGGACATCCAACTTCTTTTCATTCATAACATCAGCAATCATCTGTTTCTTGTCATCCGCACTACATCCACGCACATTTAAGCAACCCAGTTTTATAAAGTTTTTCTTCTTCTCTTTTTTAGTAATTGTATACAGGAGAAGGGGTTACTAGCCCATTGCTCCCGGCATTTTAGTCGCCTCATACGACACGCATGGCTTACGGAGGAAAGATTCTTTTCCACTTCCCCATGGACAATAGAAGAAATAAAAAAGAACAAGAGCTATTTAGAAAAAGGGGAAAAACCTAGATGTATGTATATATATATATATATGCATGTGCGTGTCTGTGAAGTGTGACCAAAGTGTAAGTAGGAGTAGCAAGATATCCCTGTTATCTTAGCGTGTTTATGAGACAGAAAAAGAAACCAGCAATCCTACCATCATGCAAAACAGTTACAGGTTTTTGTTTCACAGTCATCTGGCAGGACGGTAGTACTTCCCTGGGTGGTTGCTGTCTACCAACCTACCTACTTACATATTTCATTAAATTACAACTCATCCCCCAAACTCCTCCCTCATTCTCCAGATTTTTACAACAGTATCACAAAAACTAACTCAAACATTTTGCTTTGAACAACACCAAAAACATCATCAATTACCTTTGAATACTCTAAAAACATCATTCGAACACAGCCAAATCACCACTGAATACTCCCAGAACACCTTCATAAATACTCTTGCACATCATTTGAACACCTTCAAAAACACCTTTGAATAGTCTCAAACACCATTTGAGTACTACTAATACACCACTGAATTCAGTCAAAACACCACCAAAATCACCATAAACTAAGATCAACATAACAGACTAACACCCATTTTCACACAAATCCCCTCAAATCACTATAACGAAGACGATTACCAATTTCTATGAGTACACTCTCATCCAACTAAGATATAACATGAACACAAACCAAACACACACGAACACATACAACAGAATCAACTCTTTTTTCGATATCTCTAGTTCGACAACAACACCCACAACCCACAACACCCACATCCCACAACACCCACAACCCACATCACCCACACCCCACAATTTTTTCTCGTTTTAACTAATTTCATCAGAAAAAGTCATAACAACAACCCACAACTTATAACCACTTTTTCAGCATCTCTAGTTCGACAACAACACCCACAACCCACAATACCCACAACCCACAACACCCACAACCCACATCACCCACACCCCACAATTTTTTCTCGTTTTAACTAATTTCATCAGAAAAAGTCACAACAACAACCCACAACTTATAACCACTTTTTCAGCATCTCTAGTTCGACAACACCCACAACCCACAACACTCACAACCCACAACACCCACAACCCACAATTTTTTCTCGTTTTAACTAATTTCATCAGAATAAGTCACATCATCAACCCACTTATAACATCTTTTTGGGTATCTCTAGTTCGACTACATTACCCACAACCCTCATCACTTACCAATTTATTCACAATTTATTCGATACAAATTTTTCCCCTTCTTTTTACTGAATCTTAAATGTAATACACATTCCTCCCTACATTACTAAAATTCTAATAAAATCCTCTCAATACCCATCTCCTTGTATCCACATAAATTGATATTATACTCACAACAACTAATCTCACTACCCAACTACTGCGACATGTTTCAACACCCTCCATTCTTTTCCAATATATCATAACTTTTCTATTCTATGATTTCTTTGTAAAATATTCACACATTACCTTTATTTTCAGTAAAATCCCCCCATATTTCATTAAATTTCTAATACAACCCTCCCCATACCCCTCTCCATCTCACCCACATTTCTTCACATCCACTCACCCATCTCCCAACACACCTCTTCTGAACACACAAAAATCACATTTCACATCCACAAATGCATCTCATCACCCATCTCAAATCCACTAAAATCACTGTATCCAAGATATTCACAAAACTCTTTGACCACCTAACACACACACACACACACACAAACACAAACACACACACACACACACACACCTCACTTTACTTTGAACACTTTCAAAACACTCTCATACATCATTTGTGACCACCTTTTCTCAATATCTCTTAAGAAATATTCTCTCATCCACAACCTTTATCATCTCACTACAGAACAACCTCAAGATTACTTCGAACACTCTCATAAATCATTTGAATACTCACATAAACACCTTTGAACATTTCCAAACAACACTGAAGCACTTCCAAAATATCATTTTGAATACTCCCAAATAAGATTTATCATCTCTAATTTATCTACATTTACATATTTCATTAACTGAAATTACAACTCATCCATCATACTACTCCCTCAGTCTCCAGACTTTACAACATTAACACAAAAACTAACTCATACACTTATGACATGAGACATTTTACCAAAACTAACACAAACACACCAACACACACCACACTTTGCTTTGTACAACACCAAAAACAGCATCAATTACCTTTGATTACTCCAAAAAACATCATCAAACTCCTTTGAGTACTCCCAAATCACCACGGAATACTACCAAAACAGCACCGATTACTGTCCAAACAACACTAAAAATCACCAGAAACTAAGATCAACACCACCAACACCCATTTTATAGAAATCCCCTCAAATCACTATAACCAAGACGATCCCACTCACCTCAGACTATTATATAACATGAGCGCAAAAAAAAAAAAAACTCATAAATCATTTGAATACTCACAAAAAAAAACACCTTTGAACATTTCCAAACAACACCGAAAAAACTTACAACAGAATCACCACCAACTGAAATCATAACATGTACACACACACACACACACACACACACACACACACACACACACACACACACACACACACACAAAAAAAAAAAAAAAAAAAAAAAAAAAAAAAAAAACTATGACGTCCCTCAACTATCATCAATGACCACTCACCTCAAAACCACTAAGATCGCAGAAAACACTCATTTTCATAAACATTCACACAAAAAATCACAATCACCAACTCAATACAATATCTAATGCACCCCCTCACTACCACCAACACATACCAGCACAGATAGGGATACCTCCCATGACATCACACTCCATCATGTGTTTACTTGGCAATCAGCAACGTCACACCCCACTTTTACTTCATTTAACTTAACGAGAGGAAGTTACTTGTTTCAACCTGTTATATCTCCAATATCTAAGATCACCACAATCAAGACGTTTACCAAATTCTATAACCCCACCACTAAGATCACACATTTTTTTGAACGCATTCTCTTAAAACATCATCATAACGAAGATCACTAAAATTATCTATACTTTTACTAAGATCACATAACATTTTGTCTTTTCTAACTCACTCACCAATTTACGTTCACACTTACACATTTCATTAACCGAAATTACATCTCATCCACTAAACTCCTCCCTCATTCTCCAGACTTTACAACATTAGCACAAAAAAAAAAACTAACTCATACACTTATGACATGAGACATTACCATAACTAACACACTGACTAACTTTGAACCATCTCTGAACAACACCAAAACACCACGGAACACCTTCAAAAAAATACTCTGCACGTCATTTGAACATCTTCAAAAAACACCATCAAACACCTCCGAATACTCCCAAAACACTGCTGTTTACTACCAAATCACCACTGAATACTACCAAAACACCTTCAAAATCACCAGAATCTAAGTTTAGCATCACCAGCTAACATCCATTTTATAGAAATTCCCTCAAATCACTATAACCAAGAACTCCCTCCCCATGGGCGCAAAAAAAAGAAAAACTTGAACACAAACCTAATACGCAAACACTTAGTACATGATCACCATCAACTGAAAACATATCTTGTACACACATAAATCTAAGACAACCACCAACAACAATCACCCATGTTCACTTACCTCAAAAATCACTAATATCTCAGAAAACACTCATTTTTTATAAACATTCACACAAAAAAATCATATTTGACAATATCTAAGCGCAATCACCTCACTACCACCAACACACGATGTCACACCTCACAGGACCGGCGAGGTCACCTCCAGTGACGTCACACTCCCATCCGTGTTTACTTGGTGGTTAGTAACATCACACCCAACCCCCCTTGTTTCAACCTGTTGTACCCACATTATCTAAGAACACTATAACCCAGACGATTACCAGATTTTATGACCCCACCACTAATATCACAGAAAACACACATTTTTATAATTATTCACACAAAAATCACGATCACCAATTCCATATCATGTTTACCATCATCTATCAACACTCATCACCAAGATCACCAAAAATCTAAGATCATGCATCTCAAAACTACTATGATCACTGAAAACACTTATTTTTTAAACATTCGCACAAAAATAAGACATACACAAAAATACCACGACACTTCCACCAACATCTATAACATAACATGAGCACTATAACATATCACCATCACAAAAAAAAAAAAATAATACACAGACACCCACAACTTATACATTTCAATCACAAATTTAAGACATGAGACATACACACCAAATCTAAGACATTCACCTCCAACTAAGACATACACATCTTAACTAAGACATACACCAAAACCTATACTTGACATATTGCGGTATGAATATTCATACCGCATTAATGTTGCATATCACATTCCTCATCCACATCATCCCTAAAACATCCTTCCTTATTCATCCGTATATCTCTTGGAGAGATATTTTAACCCCGACGGCCCATCATGACATTAGGAGCCAGAGTGTAGTAGGTGGTGCTGGAGTGGTGATGGATGCTCTGGCTCCTACGTCGTGATGGGCCGTCAGGGTTAAAATATCTCTCTAAGAGATATACGGATGAATAAGGAAGGATGTTTTAGGGATGATGTGGATGAGGAATGTGATATGCAACATAAATGCGGTATGAATATTCATACCGCAATATGTCAAGTATAGGTTTTGGTGTATGTCTTAGTTAAGATGTAGGGAGGAATGTGTATTACATTTAAGATTCAGTAAAAAGAAGGGGAAAATTTTGTATCGAATAAATTGTGAATAAATTGGTAAGTGATGAGGGTTGTGGGTAATGTAGTCGAACTAGAGATACCCAAAAAGATGTTATAAGTGGGTTGATGTTGTGACTTTTTCTAATGAAATTAGTTAAAACGAGAAAAAATTGTGGGTTGTGGGTGTTGTGGGTTGTGGGTGTTGTTGTCGAACTAGAGATGCTGAAAAAGTGGTTATAATTTGTGGGTTGTTGTTGTGACTTTTTCTGATGAAATTAGTTAAAACGAGAAAAAATTGTGGGGTGTGGGTGATGTGGGTTTTGGGTGTTGTGGGTTGTGGGTGTTGTCGAACTAGAGATATCGAAAAAAGAGTTGATTCTGTTGTAAGTGTTCGTGTGTGTTTGGTTTGTGTTCATGTTATATCTTAGTTGGATGAGAGTGTACTCATAGAAATTGGTAATCGTCTTGGTTATAGTGATTTGAGGGGATTTGTGTGAAAATGGGTGTTAGTCTGTTATGTTGATCTTAGTTTATGGTGATTTTGGTGGTGTTTTGACTGAATTCAGTGGTGTATTAGTAGTACTCAAATGGTGTTTGAGACTATTCAAAGGTGTTTTTGAAGGTGTTCAAATGATGTGCAAGAGTATTTATGAAGGTGTTCTGGGAGTATTCAGTGGTGATTTGGCTGTTTTCGAATGATGTTTTTGGAGTATTCAAAGGTAATTGATGGTGTTTTTGGTGTTGTTCAAAGTAAAGTGTTTGAGTTAGTTTTTGTGATACTGTTGTAAAAATCTGGAGAATGAGGGAGGAGTTTGGGGGATGAGCTGTAATTTAATAAAATATGCAAGTGTAGATAAATTAGAGCTGTCAAATCTTATTTGGGAGTATTCAAAATGTTGTCTTGGAAGTGTTTCAGTGTTGTTTGGAAATGTTCGAAGGTATTTTTGTGAGTACTCAATGATTTATGAGAGAGTTTTGAAGGTGTTCAAAGTAAAGTGAGGTGTGTGTGTGTGTGTGTGTGTGTGTGTGTGTGTGTGTGTACTCACCTAGTTACTCACCTAGTTGAGGTTGCAGGGGTCGAATCCAAGCTCCTGGCCCCGCCTCTTCACTGGTCGCTACTAGGTCACTCTCCCTGAACCATGAGCTTTATCGTACCTCTGCTTAAAGCTATGTTTGGATCCTGCCTCCACTACATCGCTTCCCAAACTATTCCACTTTCTGACTACTCTGTGGCTGAAGAAATACTTCCTAACATCCCTTTGATTCATCTGTGTCTTCAGCTTCCAACTGTGTCCCCGTGTTGCTGTGTCCAGTCTCTGGAACATCCTGTCTTTGTCCACCTTGTCAATTCCTCTCAGTATTTTGTAAGTCGATATCATGTCCCCCCTATCTCTCCTGTCCTCCAGTGTCGTCAGGTTGATTTCCCTTAACCTCTCCTCATAGGACATACCTCTTAACTCTGGGACTAGTCTTGTTGCAAACCTTTGCACTTTCTCTAGTTTCTTTACATGCTTGGCTAGGTGTGGGTTCCAAACTGGTGCCGCATACTCTAATATGGGTCTAACGTACACGGTGTACAGGGTCCTGAACGATTCCTTATTAAGATGTCGGAATGCTGTTCTGAGGTTTGCCAGGCGCCCATATGCTGCGGCAGTTATTTGGTTGATGTGCGCTTCAGGAGATGTGCCTGGTGTTATACTCACCCCAAGATCTTTTTCCTTGAGTGATGTTTGTAGTCTCTGGCCCCTTAGACTGTACTCCGTCTGCGGTCTTCTTTGCCCTTCCCCAATCCTCATGACTTTGCACTTGGTGAGATTGAACTCCAGGAGCCAGTTTCTGGACCTGGTCTGCAGCCTGTCCAGATTCCTTTGTATTTCTGCCTGGTCTTCGATCGAATGAACTCTTCTCATCAACTTCACGTCATCTGCAAACAGGGACACCTCGGAGTTTAATCCTTCCGTCATGTCGTTCACAAATACCAGAAACAGCGCTGGTCCTAGGACTGACCCCTGTGGGACCCCGCTGGTCACAGGTGCCCACTCTGACACCTAGCCACGTACCATTACTCGCTGCTGTCTTCCTGACAAGTATTCCCTGATCCATTGCAGTTGTTATGCAGGGTTCTGCATGACATCGTAATGTACATATAGTGGAGAAGTGTGCCATAATAGTATGAATGTTATGATTGTAAAGAATAATTTTATAATTCATAATGTGCTTTTAGGGGTACTGTAAAGTACTCTAACTGTAATTATAAAGAAATTCTGTTAATGATTTATTTTCCAAGGATGTTTGGGTACGCAGAGTAAGCGTGGTTAGGGAGTCACGTGACGTTTGCAGGGTGTGTAGAGGCTGGCGTCGGAGATGCTGTGTATTTAAGATAAGTTTGTAGTTGTACACTCATTTTGTTTATCCAACTCAAGCCATAGGCTCGCATATGGCTTACCTGTATGTTCACCCAGGCTCTGACATGGTCAGGGTGCTGTGGGATGAGTGAAGAAATAAGAAATGAGGTTTGTAGTGTAATTACGGCCTGACGCTGACGAAGCCTAGTGGTTATGGTGGCTGAACCTCCAGCCAGCTGTTGTGTGTACCCTCATTTGGGCGTTTAGGATTAAGGTTTTTCTGTTATGTTATGTTATGGTGACTAAATAGATATATTTTCCTAATTGGGATTTTTGCCTAACCCTCTGTTACCCAACCCCTTGAAGTACACATACCAGTTTAGCGCTTTCTGTTTTGACTGGGATAGCCCTGGGTCGCCGGTTTGGGCTTGAGATGTGTGTAACTTTTACCTTTGCCCTTAGACCAGGCTCAAGCCCCCAGCTATCCCACATTTTTGCATAACATGGGGGCCTGTATATGGGAGAATTATCAAATTTTATGTGGTAATTCAAGTTTGCAACCTGGAAAGTCAATAATCATTCTTTACTGGGTTGGTCAGAGGAAGCATTCACTATAACACTCACACTAAAATTATTCTTTACAATTATAACATTCATACTATTATGGCACACTTCTCCACTATATGTACATTACGATGTCATGCAGAACCCTGCATAACAGCAGTGCCTTCCCTGTTATCCCTGCTTGGTCTTCCAGTTTTTGCACTAATCTCTTGTGTGGTACTGTGTCAAAAGCCTTCTTGCAGTCCAAGAAAATGCAATCCACCAACCCCTCTCTCTCTTGTCTTACTGCTGTCACCATGTCATAGAACTCCAGTAGGTTTGTGACACAGGATTTCCCATCTCTGAAACCATGTTGGCTGCTGGTGATGAGATCATTCCTTTCTAGATGTTCCACCATTCTTCTCCTGACAATCTTTTCCATGATTTTGCATGCTATACATGTCAGTGACACTGGTCTGAAGTTTAGTGCTTGATGTCTGTCTCCTTTTTTAAAGAATGGGACCACATTTGCTGTCTTCCATGCCTCAGGCAATCTCCCTGTTTCGATAGATGTATTGAATATTGTTGTTAGGGGTACACATAGCGCCTCTGCTCCATCTCTCAGGACCCATGGAGAGATGTTATCTGGCCCCATTGCCTTTGAGGTATCTAGCTCACTCAGAAGCCTCTTCACTTCTTCCTCGGTTGTGTGTACTGTGTCCAGCACATGGTGGTATACCCCACCTCTCCATCTTTCTGGAGCCCCTTCTGTCTCCTCTGTGAACACTTCTTTGAATCTCTTGTTGAGTTCCTCACATCACGGTCATTTCTTGTTGTCTCTCCTCCTTCCTTCCTTTGCCTGATTACCTGGTCCTTAACGGTTGTTTTCTTTCTGATGTGGCTGTATAACAGCTTCGGGTCAGATTTGGCTTTTGCTGCTATGTCGTGTGTGTGTATGTGTGTGTGTGTGCGTATTAACTTCGTAATATGTAAAATTGTGACTAGTGAATTTATCGAAAAGTGGTTGTAAGTGTTGTGGTGACTTTTTCTGATGAAATAGTTAAAACGAGAAAAATTGTGGGTTATGAGTGAAAATTGTGAGATGTTGGTGGGAGTGTGAGGGTTTGGGAGGGTGGGGAGGAGAGAGAGAAGGTTACTTCGTGGGGAGTGACCTGAGATGAAATAGTTAAAACGAGAAAAATGTCTAGACTTGAGGAGAGTGAATCTTTTGTAAAGAAATTGTGGATTGTTGTGGGTATTAACGAAAAAAATGTGGAACTATTTGGGTTATCCTGGGTTAAGAGTGAAAATGTTTTCCCTATGTTGTATATGAAATGTGTAATACTGAGATGGAGATGACGAAGAAGATCCAGAACAAAAAATGCATAGAATTTCTTCAAGAGAAAAATATGTTGATTTTAGTCAATGAATTGTACCTTTTTTCAATGAATTTTTTTTGTTGGATGTATATGAAATGCATTGGTTGTATAATAAATAGTGTTATCCTGCATTTTAAGTTATTGTCTGCTCGACAAGATTCAGCCTGTATGTGTGAGGTCATCACCTGACGTCACTGACCGCCGAGTAAACACAGGTGGGGTGACGTCACACTTGTTTAGACCTGTAGTAAGAGAAAGTACCATGCCCCATAGGAGGAGTTCATTTGAATGCTTACCCTGAGAGGGGGGAATCCAAAAACTTGATCCAAGGAGATGGAGTCTTTGTATTATCGAGAAAACCTTGATCCAAGGAGATGGAGTCTTTGTATTATCGAGAAAAACTCGATCCGAGGAGATGGTAAGAAAATGAAATTCCAAAAAAAAAAAAATTGGGACGGGGGTGAAAGTGGGAGGGGAACCTCAAAAATTTGATCCGAGGAGATGGAGAGCACAAGAAAATGAAATTCAAAAAAAAATTGAAAAAAATCTGAAAAAAATTCGGGGCGCGGGGGCGATCCGGACGACGCTGCAGAAGGTACAGCAGAAGGCGTGGGCGGGTGCGAGGGCGGGGGCGGGTGGGGGTCGGGGTCGCGGCGGGTGGGCGTGAGGGCGGCGGGCGGGTGCATGGGTGGGGGTCGTGGGTGGGGTCGTTGGTGGGGGTCGTGGGTGGGGTCAAGGTCATTAGCATATAGGTGTGAAAAGGAGTGTGCTCAGGAAAGGGAGCCACTCAGGAAAAGGAGCCACTCAGGAAGAGACCGCTCAGGAAGAGACCGCTCAGCAGCAGGAGCCACTCAGCCGCCTTCAGCACTACTTATGTGTATATATATATATATATATATATATATATATATATGTATATATATATATGTATATGTATATATATATATATATATATGTATATATATATATATATGTATATGTATATATATATATATATATATGTATATGTATATGTATATATATATATATATATCTATATTTATATGTATATATATATATATATATATATATATATATATATATATATATATATATATATATATATATATATATATATATATATATATATATATATATATATGTATATATATATATATATATATATATATATATATATATATATATATATATATATATATATATATATATATATATATATATATATATATGCAATAAGATCACAGTAAACAGGTGATTTCAAAATATGCAAAACAACCACTCTGAAAGAATAGAGAAATTCCAAGCGCTTTCGTGACTACTCACATTATCAAGGAACTATGAAAGTGAAGCATCCAAGGAAGCTATATAAGGGGTCCGGCCAGCACCTCACTATCAGATCCCACAACGGTTAAACACGTGACGTGCGGCGAGCCAACTTGGATAGGTCCTTTGCAAAACTCACCCCCAAACTATTCTACCCAAGAAAATTTAAAAATTATTTGTCCAGTGTATTATTAAATTCTTCCCAAATTCTATTAATTATAAATGGATCTAATTTATATAAATAAAAGGAAATATTCATATTATTGTCAAAACTGCTATTCATGAAACAAGATTCAATTATATTCCTGTCGACCATGGACTTGCTAGATACTACTTTCTCAACTTTTTGGATGGTTAAAATCTCTTACATGAATAAATAGAGCATTGGAATCTTGTCCAGTTCTAATGCTATATTTATGTTGTTTTAATCTTAGTTCGAGATTTTTACCAGTTTGACCGTAATAAACTTTATCGCAAATTTTACAAGGAATCTTATAGACACATCCATCAGCATTTTGGGGGGAATTCTTTATCAAAAGTTTTTTTACTGTATCGAGATTTTTGAATACAACTTTAATATTAAAAGTCTTAAGAAGAGAAGGCATATCAACCAAGTTTTCATGGTAAGGGAGAACCAACATATTTTTAGTTGAATAAGGCTGGTTGCCCCTTTTTGGATTATAAAAAGTGTTTCTAGCAACTTTAAAAGATTTATCAATTACATTTCTTGGGTATTTTAAATCATTACCTATTTCATAAATTTTGGATATTTCCTCATCTATGAACTCAGGACTACAAATTCGTAAAGCTCTCAAAAACATTGATGAGAAAACAGACAGTTTGACTCTATCTTGATGCGAGGAATAATAGTGGACATAGGAACAGTTATTTGTAGGTTTTCTGTAAATTTTAAATTTGAATTCATTATTACCCTTAATAATTAAAACATCTAGAAAAGGCAATGAGTTATTTTCTTCAAACTCAACAGTAAAGTTTATAGAATGGGCTAAGCTATTTAATTTTCCAAGAAAATGGTGTATATCTACATTTTAGGGCATAAGACACAAAATATCATCAACATATCTGAACCATTTAACTCTATTAGGGAGGATTGTGTTAAGCAACCTTGTTTAAAAAAATTCCATGTATAGGTTACTAAGAACAGGTGAAAGAGGATTTCCCATTGCCATACCAAACTTCTGAGTGTAAAACTTATCATTTAATACAAATTTTGCATCAACAATGCAAAGTTTAATAAGTTTAATGATAGTAGGAACTGGCAATGGTAAATCATAGTTAACGAGTTCTTCAGATAAGAAACTTAATAAATCATCAACAGGAACTTTCGTAAACAAGGAAGTAACATCAAAACTAACCATGTTAAAATCATTTAAGTCAGTCAAGGAGCTTAATTTATCAACCAAGTTTATGTTGTTGGCAAAATTTCTAACTTTAATGTTAAAAACAACATAAACTTGGTTGATAAATTAAGCTCCTTGACTGACTTAAATGATTTTAACATGGTTAGTTTTGATGTTACTTCCTTGTTTACGAAAGTTCCTGTTGATGATTTATTAAGTTTCTTATCTGTAGAACTCGTTAACTATGATTTACCATTGCCAGTTCCTACTATCATTAAACTTATTAAACTTTGCATTGTTGATGCAAAATTTGTATTTAATGATAAGTTTTACACTCAGAAGTTTGGTATGGCAATGGGAAATCCTCTTTCACCTGTTCTTAGTAACCTATACATGGAATTTTTTGAAACAAGGTTGCTTAACACAATCCTCCCTAATAGAGCTAAATGGTGCAGATATGTTGATGATATTTTGTGTCTTATGCCCAAAAATGTAGATATACACCATTTTCTCGGAAAATTAAATAGCTTAGCCCATTCTATAAACTTTACTTTTGAGTTTGAAGAAAATAACTCATTGCCTTTTCTAGATGTTTTAATTATTAAGGGTAATAATGAATTCAAATTTAAAATTTACAGAAAACCTACAAATAACTGTTCCTATGTCCACTATTATTCCTCGCATCAAGATAGAGTCAAACTGTCTGTTTTCTCATCAATGTTTTTGAGAGCTTTACGAATTTGTAGTCCTGAGTTCATAGATGAGGAAATATCCAAAATTTATGAAATAGGTAATGATTTAAAATACCCAAGAAATGTAATTGATAAATCTTTTAAAGTTGCTAGAAACACTTTTTATAATCCAAAAAGGGGCAACCAGCCTTATTCAACTAAAAATATGTTGGTTCTCCCTTACCATGAAAACTTGGTTGATATGCCTTCTCTTCTTAAGACTTTTAATATTAAAGTTGTATTAAAAAATCTTGATACAGTAAAAAAACTTTTGATAAAGAATTCCCCCCAAAATGCTGATGGATGTGTCTATAAGATTCCTTGTAAAATTTGCGATAAAGTTTATTACGGTCAAACTGGTAAAAATCTCGAACTAAGATTAAAACAACATAAATATAGCATTAGAACTGGACAAGATTCCAATGCTCTATTTATTCATGTAAGAGATTTTAACCATCCAATTGATTTTCAAAAAGTTGAGAAAGTAGTATCTAGCAAGTCCATGGTCGACAGGAATATAATTGAATCTTGTTTCATAAAAAGCAGTTTTGACAATAATATGAATATTTCCTTTGGTTTATATAAATTAGATCCATTTATAATTAATAGAATTTGGGAAGAATTTAATAATACACTGGACAAATAATTTTTAAATTTTCTTGGGTAGAATAGTTTGGGGGTGAGTTTTGCAAAGGACCTATCCAAGTTGGCTCGCCGCGCGTGACGTGTTTAACCGTTGTGGGATCTGATAGTGAGGTGCTGGCGGGACCCCTTATATAGCTTCCTTGGATGCTTCACTTTCATAGTTCCTTGATAATGTGAGTAGTCACGAAAGCGCTTGGAATTTCTCTATTCTTTCAGAGTGGTTGTTTTGCATATATATATATATATATATATATATATATATATATATATATATATATATATATATATATATATATATATATATGAACATAAGAAAGAAGAAGGAACACTGCAACAGGCCTACTGACCCATGCACAGCAGGTCCATGTCCCCCCCGGATTAGACCTATGACTCCGCCCCCCGGATTAACCCAATGGCCCAACCAGTCTGATCATCTCCAACCAAGGATGGAGCACTGCACCAGACCCAGCAGCACAAGCTAGTCAGGTCCAACTCACACTCACCCACACCCACTCATGTATTTAAAACTACACAACGTTTTACCCTGAATAACTGTACTCCAGAGTTTGTTCCACTCATCCACAACTCTATTACGAAACCAGTGCTTTCTATATCTTTCCTGAATCTGAATTTTTCCAACTTGAAACCATTGCTGCGAGTCCTGTCTTGGCTGAAAATTTTCAGCACGCTATTTACATCCCCTTTATTTATTCCTGTTTTCCATTTATACACCTCGATCATATCCCCCCTAATTTTACGCCTTTCGAGAGAGTGCAGATTCAGGGCCCTCAGTCTATCCTCATAGGAAAGATTTCTGATACATGGGATCATCTTGGTCATCCTCCTCTGTACGTTTTCCAGAGCATTTATATACATTCTGTAATACCATGACCAGAAGTGAGCAGCATAGTCTAAATGAGGCCTAACCAAGGATATATAGAGCTGAAGAACAACCTGAGGACTTCTATTATTTATACTTCTAGATATGAAGCCAAGAATTCTGTTAGCTTTATTGCGAACACTAATGCACTGTTGTCTTGGTTTTAGATTACTGCTAACCAGAACTCCTAAATCCTTTTCGCAATCAATAGTATTAAGATCTACATTATTTAGTTCATATGTGGCATGGTTATTTACCTGTGCAACATTTAAAACTTTACATTTGTCAATATTAAACTGCATCTGCCACTTCTCCGACCATTGCATCAGTCTATTCCAGTGTTATTCACTAATTTTTGCAAGAGAGCCACTTCGGTTAAACACATTGATTGAGAGAGCCGCAGCTACTGCAAGTTAGCGTAGCTCAAGTAAATTAAGTAGTACTGAGCTGCTAGTGCAATATAGTAAATGAGAAAAATTAGACATGGTAATATTAGCCTGCATATCTTGTTATTAATAGCAAAATAAAGACCAAACTTACTTAATGCTGCGATGAGCGGAAGTGTGCTAGCTGCTGCTTAACTCTTGTCATGTTTAACCACAAATCGATCCATCATAACGGACACTACTTGACTGCACTTTGGTTTCAAGTAAAACTAGCCCATCGCAGCTAGCTTCCACAAGCAGCAACAGTTAAGTCGTTACTTTCATATATGTTGCCGCAGTCTCAAATATCTGTTGCCTATTTTCAAACACAAATCTCCATTTGTAACGAAATACGTCCAGTCTTCCCCGAAAGCTTGAACTCAACTGATTCAGCGAGACCACCGACGCCTAGAGCTAGACGTGTCCCTGATCTGTTTCCCGTAGTGGACACGTATGATTTCTGTACGACTAGGGTAGGGATGTTAGAGTGTTATCTCTTACTGTGACTTAGTCTTCCATCTCACCTCATGAAAATATGTATCTTACTTGAAAAATAATTTTTCTATACATTTTTTTTTTATTAATTAATTTATATATTTTTCGAGAGCCGCGCAGTGAATACCACTGGTCTATTCAAATCATCCTGGAGTGCTCTAGTGTCCTCATTAGAATGAATTGGACGACCTATTTTGGTGTCATCAGCAAATTTGCTTATGTCGCTATTTATTCCCTCATCTATGTCGTTTACGTAAATTGTGAACAACAACGGGACCAACACTGACCCCTGAGGAGCACCGCTTGTGACGCGCCCCATTCTGATTTCTCCCCATTTATGCAAACTCTCTGCTGTCTATTTGTCAGCCATGCCTCTACCCAGGAAAAAATTTCTCCTCCTGTTCCGTGTGCCTTAAGTTTCCTCAACAGCCTTTGGTGTGGAACTCTATCGAAAGCCATACTGAAGTCCATATACACAATATCATATTCATTACCATGATCTACCTCCTCAAACACCTTAGTGAAAAAAGTTAGTAAATTCGTAAGACAGGAACGCCCCTTTGTAAAACCGTGTTGAGATTCATTAATCAATCTGTGCCTGTCAAGATGGCTACGAATTGCTTCGGCAATTATTGATTCCATAAATTTTCCCACTATGGAGGTAAGGCTTATTGGTCTATAGTTCGAAGCCAAGGACCTGTCACCTGCCTTGAAAATAGGGATTACATTTGCCATTTTCCACTTATCAGGCACAATGCCACTTTGTAGTGATATGTTAAAAAGATTAGCCAAAGGTATGCTAAGTTCCTCTTTACATTCCTTTAACACCCTTGCAAACAGTTCATCAGGACCTGGGGATTTGTTAGGTTTTAGTTTCTCTATTTGTCTGAGGACCATGTCACTAGTTACCGCAATCGTACATAGTTTATTATCATCCTGTTCTACATAATCTATTATTTCAGGAATATCGCTAGTATTTTCCTGGGTGAAAACTGAGAGGAAATAGGTATTTAGAATTTCACACAAATTCTTATCACTGTCAGTGATCTGACCAGAGTTACTCTTAAGTGGGCTAATCTTGTCCCTAATCTTACTTCTGTATACCTGAAAGAACCCTTTTGGGTTAGTCTTTGAATCCCTTGCGACCTTAGACTCACAATCCCTTTTTGCTCTTCTTATTCCTTTCTTTATTTCTCTCTTTAATTGAATATATTGATTTCTTAACTGCCCATCCCCTCTTTTGATACGCCTATATATGCCTCTTTTTTGACCAATGAGAAGTTTTAATCTATTGTTCTTCCATTTGGGATCATATATATATATATATATATATATATATATATATATATATATATATATATATATATATATATATATATATATATGTCGTGCCGAATAGGCAGAACTTGCGATCTTGGCTTAAATAGCAACGCTCATCTTGGCATATAGGACAAGTGAAAATTTGTGTATGCAATAATTTCGCCAAAATCATTCTGAACTTAACGAAAAAAATATATTTCACTGTGTTTGTTTAGTATTAAATTACTGTAAACAAATGTAAAATATATTTAGTTGGGTTAGGCTAAAATAAATTGTTCTTGTTATAATAAGGTTAGGTAAGTTTTCTAAGACTCTTTTGGCGAAAAATTAAAAAAAATTACAATAACATTAATGAAAAAAATATATCTTTAAACGTATAAAAGAAATTTTCAGAAAGGACTTAATTTTAAATGAGTTCTTGCTAATTGCCCAGTTTTACATATTTGGCACGACATATATATATATATATATATATATATATATATATATATATGTCGTGCCGAACAGGCAGAACTTGCGATCTTCTCTTAAATAGCAACGCTAATTTCGCCATATAGGACAAGCGAAAATTTGTGTGTGCAATAATTTCGCCAAAATCATTCTGAACCTAACTAAAAAAAATATTTCACTGTGTTTGTTTAGTATTAAATTACTGTAAAGAAATCTAAAATATATTTAGTTGGGTTAGGCTAAAGTAAATTCTTGTTGTTATAATAATGCTTGGTAAGTTTTCTAAGATACTTTTGGAGCAAAGTTAAAAATTTTTACATTAACATTAATGAAAAAATATATCTTTAAACGTATAAGAGAAAATTTTAGAAAGGACTTAATTTTAAATGAGTTCCTGCTAATTGACCAGTTTTACATATTCGGCACGACATATATATATATATATATATATATATATATATATATATATATATATATATATATATATATATATATATATATATATATATATATATATATATGTCGTGCCGAATAAGTAAATCTTACGATTTTGGTTTAAATAACAACGGCCTTCTTGCCGAATAAGGCAAGCGAAAATTTGTGCATGCAATAATTTCTCAAAATCATTCTGAACCTAACGAAAAAAAATGCATTTCATTGTGTTTGTTTATTATTAAATTATTGTATATTTATCTGAAATATATTTAGTTGCATTTGGCTAAATTAAATTGCGCTTGTTATAATAAGGTTATGTAAGTTTTCTAAGGTTCTTTTGATACAAAATTATTAATTTTTTATTAACATAACTGAAAAGAATATATCTTTAAATTTATAAGAGAAAACTTTAGAAAGGACTTAATTTTAAATGAGTTTTTGCTGTCTGACCAGTTTTACCTATTCGGCACGATATATATATATATATATATATATATATATATATATATATATATATATATATATATATATATATATATATATATATATATATATATATATATATATATGCCGTGCCGAATACGTAAAACTGGTCAATTAGCAAAAACTCATTTAAAATTAAGTCCTTTCTGAAATTTTCTCTTATACGTTTAAAGATATATTTTTTTCATTAGTGTTAATGTAAAAAATTTTAATTTTGCACCAAAAGAATCTTAGAAAACTTACCTAACCTTATTATAACAAGAGCAATTTATTTTAGCCTAACCCAACTAAATATATTTTAGATTTGTTTACAATAATTTAATGCTAAACAAACACAAAGAAATCTTTTTTTTTCGTTAGGTTGAGAATGATTTTGGCGAAATTATTACATACAGAAATTTTCGCTTGTCCTATATGGTAAGATGAGCGTTGCTATTTAAGCCAAGATCGCAAGTTCTGCCTATTAGGCGCGACATATATATATGTATATATATATATATATATATATATATATATATATATATATATATATATATATATATATATATATATATATGTTGTGCCGAATATGTAAAACTGGTCAATTAGCAAGAACTCATTTAAAATTAAGTCGTTTCTAAAATTTTCTCTTATACGTTTAAAGATATATTTTTTTCATTAATGTTAATGTAAAAACTTTTAATTTTGCTCCAAAAGAATCTTAGAACACTTACCTAACCTTATTATAACAAGAACAATTTATTTTAGCCTAACCCAACTAAATATATTTTAGATTTGTTTACAATAATTTAATACTAAACAAACACAGTGAAATGTATTTTTTTCGTTAGGTTCAGAATGATTTTGGCGAAATTATTGCATACACAAATTTTCGCTTGTCCTATATGGCAAGATGAGCGTTGCTATTTAAGCCAAGATCGCAAGTTCTGCCTATTCGGCACGACATGTATATATATCTGTATAATAAACAGAATGAAATATATTTTTGTGGTTAGGTTCAGAATGATTTTTGAGAAATTATTGCATACACAAATTTTTGCTTGCCTTATTCGGCAATAGCACAACCTGAAAAGCCCTTTCCTGGGGCAGCGCACCAACTGAAATTTTGGACTGAGGTATTTCTTATGGAAGTAAACATGCAAAGAACTTTAACATGATTTGCCTCTCAACAGAATGTAATACAAATTAATTCCTTCATTTGGAGACGCAGAATTTCCCCTCAATCTCCCACTCTCAGTGGGCATTTCTCAAGACCCAAGGTCATATCTCATATCATGATATATACTCCTAGGTCATGTCCCTCGCCACCAGGTCATGCCTCAGACCCATCAAATCATGTTCTACTCCTTTAGGTCAGGTTCCCTCATCACATCATTCTTCTCCAGCTCTTGTCTCAGGACCATAGATCACGTATTAGGTCCCCAGATCACGTTCAGACCCCTCAGATCCTGTTTCTGTCAACTAGATCACATCCCTAGGCTCTTAGGTAGCATGCATACCTTGTCTCGTTCACCCATCAGCCTAATTATGTACACACTACCCGTGTCTAGTAAACAAGAAAATTATGTACCCAGTTATTATTATTATATTCACGGGAAACA
>NC_091292.1:27113679-27123679 GCF_038502225.1 Cherax quadricarinatus | reverse complement strand
CCCACCCACGACCCTGGCACTCCATGACCCCACCATGACCTCACAACGTCCCCACCCACGACACTCCACCTGACGACCCCACCACGAACCCCACCCATGACCCCACCGACGACCCCCCACCCATGACCCCATCCATGACCTCACCCACGACTTCACCCACGACCCACACTCCACGACCTCACACATGATCTCTCACTGACCACCTCACCTCAACTTCCTCACCCACGCGCCTGCCCGACCGGCGCCCGCCTGCGCGCTTCGTTCGCGCCTGCCAGCGCTCTTTCTGCAGCGCTGTCCGATCGCCCTACCCCGAATTTTTTCCGATTTTTTTCGAATTTTGTTTGAATTTAATTTTCGTTTCCATCTCCTCGGATCAAATTTTTGAGGTTCCCCCTCCCACTTTCACCCCCATCCCAATTTTTTTCGATTTTTTTTTGTGAATTTCATTTTCTTATGATCTCCTTGGATCAAGGTTTTCTCGATAATACAAAGACACCAATTCCTCGGATCAAGTTTTTCTTGATATCAAATAATACAAAGACTCCATCTCCTTGGATCAAATTTTTCTCGATATCAAAAACTCCACTTCCTCGAATCAAGTTTTTTTGGATTTTCCCCTCTGGGGATAAACATTCAAATGAACTCCCACTTGCATCTCAAATTCCCTGCTCCAATTCCTCGGATCAAGTTTTTGATTTCCCCATATGGGGTTTCGAAAATCTTATGATCTCCTTGGATCAAGTATTTCTCCTCCATCTTCTCAGATCAAGTTTTTAAGGTTCCCCCTCCCACTTTCACCCCCTTCCCAAAATTTCTGCTCCATCTCCTTGGATCAAATTTTTTGGATTCTCCCTATGGGGTTTTGAATTTCTTGTACTCTCCATCTCCTCGGATCAAATTTTTCTCGAAATCAATAATACCAAGTCTCCATCTCCTTGGAGCAAGTTTTTCTCGATATCAACTTTTTTGAGGGTCTCCTTCCCACTTTCACCCCAATCCCAAATTCTTTACGAATTTTTTTTTGAATTTCTTATGATCTCCATCTCCTCGGATCAAGGTTTTTTGGGTTCCCCCCTTTGTGGGTAAGCATTCAAAATGGACTCCCACTTTCACCCCAAATATTCCTCCTCCATCTCCTTGGATCAAGGTTTTCTCGATAATACAAAGACTCCATCTCCTTGGATCAAGTTTTTCTCGATAATACTAAGACTGCATCTCCCTGGATCAAGTTTTTGGATTCTCCCCTCTGGGGGTAAGCATTCAAAATGGACTCCCACTTTCACCCCAAATATTCCTCCTCCATCTCCTTGGATCAAGGTTTTCTCGATAATACAAAGACTCCATCTCCTTGGATCAAGTTTTTCTCGATAATACCAAGACTCCATCTCCTTGGATCAAGTTTTTGGATTCTCCCCTCTGGGGGTAAGCATTCAAATGAACTCCTCCTATGGGGCATGGTACTTTCTCTTACTACAGGTCTAAACAAATGTGACGTCACCCCACCTGTGTTTACTCGGCGGTCAGTGACGTCACGTGATGACCTCACACATACAGGCTGAATCTTGTCGACTTCCCCCTACGTCAGTGACATCACGTGATGACCCCACACACACAGGCTGAATCTTGTCGACTTCCCCCTACACATTTTTCACTCTTAACCCAGGATAACCCAAATAATTTCACATTTTTGTTCGTTAATACCCACAACAATCCACAATTTCTTTACAAAATACAACACAAGTCTAGACATTTTTCTCGTTTTAACTATTTCATCAGAAAAAGTCACAACAACAACCCACTTATAACATCTTTTCGGTATCTCTAGTTCGACAACAACACCCACAACCCACAACCCACAATTTTTTCTCGTTTTAACTAATTTCATCAAAAAAAGTCACAACAACAACCAACTTATAACATCTTTTTTGGTATCTCTAGTTCGACTCACATAAACACCTTTGAACATTTCCAAACAACACTAAAACATTTCCAAGACAACATTTTGAATACTCCCAAATAAGATTTATCATCTCTAATTTATCTACACTTACATATTTCATTAAATTACAACTCATCCCCCAAAACTCTTCCCTTACTCCAGATTTTTACAACAGTATCACAAAAACTATCTCAGACACTTTACTTTGAACAACACAAAAAACACCATCATTTACCTTTGAATACTCCAAAAACATCATTCGAACTCCCCCATATCACCACTGAATACTCCTAGGACACCTTCATAAATACTCTTGCACATCATTTGAACACCTTCAAAATCACTTTTGAATAGTCTCAAACACCATTTGAGTACTCCCAAATACACCACTGAATACTACTAAAACACCACTGAATACAGTCAAAACACCACCATAATCACCATAAACTAAGATCAACATCACAGACTAACACCCATTTTCACACAAATCCTCTCAAATCACTATAACCAAGACGATCCCACTCACCTCCAACTAAGATATAACATAAGTGCAAAAAAAAAAAAAAAAAAAAAAAACATGAAAACAAACCAAACTCATACGAACACTTACAACATAATCACCTCTTTTTCGGTATCTCTAGTTCGACAACAACGCCCACAACCCACAACACCAACAACCCACATCACCCCGCAACCCACAATTTTTTCTCGTTTTAACTAATTTCATCAAAAAAGTCACAACAACAATCCACTTATAACATGTTTTTTGCTATCTCTAGTTCGACAACAATACCCACAGCCCTCATCACTTACCAATTTATTCCCCAATTTTTCCTCTTTTGATACAAATTTTTCCCATTCTGTTTACTGAATCTTAAATGTAATACACATTCCTCCGTACATTACTAAAATTCTAATAAAATCCTCTCCATACCCATCTCCTTGTATCCACATAAATTGATATACTCACAACAACTAATCTCACTACCCAACTACTGCGACATGTTTCAACACCCTCCATTCTTTTCCAATATATCATAACTTTTCTATTCTATGATTTCTTTGTAAAATATTCACACATTACCTTTATTTTCAGTAAAATCCCCCCATATTTCATTAAATTTCTAATACAACCCTCCCCATACCCCTCTCCATCTCACCCACATTTCTTCACATCCACTCCCCCATCTCCCAACACACCTCTTCTGAACACACACAAAAACCACATTTCACATCCACAAATGCATCTCATCACCCATCTCAAATCCACCAAAATCACTGTAACCAAGATATTCACAAAACTCTATGACCACCTAACACACACACACACACACACACACACACACACACACACACACACACACACACACACACACACACACACACACCTTACTTTACTGTGAACACCTTCAAAACACTCTCATACATCATCATTTGAGACCACCTTTTCTCAATATCTCTTAAGAAATATTCTCTCATCCACAACCTTTATCATCTCACTACAGAACAACCCCAAGATTACTTCGAACACTCTCATAAATCATTTGAATACTCACATAAACACCTTTGAACATTTCCAAACAACACTGAAGTACTTCCAAAATATCATTTTGAATACTCCCAAATAAGATTTGTCATCTCTAATTTATCTACATTTACATATTTCATTAAATTACAACTCATCCACCATACTACTCCCTCAGTCTCCAGACTTTACATCATTATCACAAAAACTAACTCATACACTTATGACATGAGACATTTTACCAAATCTAACACAAACACACCCACACACAGACAACTCACTTTACTTTGAACACCACCAAAAACACCAACAATTACCATTGAATACTCCTAAAACACTACTGATTACTACCAAATCACCACTGAATACTACCAAAACACCGTCAAAATCACCAGAAACTAAGTTTAGCATCACCAGCTAACACCCATTTTATAGAAATTCCCTCAAATCACTGTAACCAAGAACTCCCTCCCCATGGGCGCAAAAAAAAAAAAGAAAAACTTGAACACAAACCTAATACACAAACACTTAGTACATGATCACCATCAACTGAAAACATGTCTTGTACACACATACATCTAAGACAACCACCAACAACAAAACACCCATATTCACTTACCTCAAAAAGCACTAATATCATAGAAAACACTCATTTTTTATAAACATTCACACAAAAAATTATGTTTGACAATATCTAAGCTCACTCACCTCGCTACCACCAACACACGATATCACACCTCACAGGACCGGCGAGGTCACCTCCAGTGACGTCACACTCTCATCTGTGTTTACTTGGTGGTCAGTAACATCACACCCAACTCACCTTGTTTCATCCTATTGTACCCACATTATCTAAGAACACTATAACCAAGACGATTACCAGATTTTATGACCCCACCACCAAGATCACAGAAAACATTCATTTTTATAAACATTCACAAAAAAATCACGATCAGCAATTCCATATCATGTTTACCATCATCTATCAACACTCATCACCAAGATCACCAAAAATCTAAGATCATGCATCTCAAAACTACTATGATCACTGAAAACACTTATTTTTTAAACATTCGCACAAAAATAAGACATACACAAAAAATACCACGACATTTCCACCAACATCTATAACATAACATGTGCACCATAACATATCACCTTCACCAAAAAAAAAAAAAAAATAATACACAGACACCCACAACTTATACATTTCCATTACAAATTTAAGACACGAGATATACACACCCAATCTAAGACATTCAACTCCAACTAAGACATACACATCATAACTAAGACATACACCAAAACCTATACTTGTCATATTGACAATAAATATAAGACATAAGCACAAAAAAAATTTACCTTATCATGAAACATTACCAGAACTAAGTCATACACCTCCAACTAATACACAATCACTTTACTAAGTTCATGTTAACTATTCATCACAAAAAATATTAATACAATTCACCCACCAAATTTGTTATAATCATCAAAAAATAAAACTGTTTTACACATTTTTTTTTTCTCAAACTGAATATTCATACCACATTTATCATTTCTCACCTATGTTGCATATCACATTCCTCACCCACATCATCCCTGAAACATCCTTTCTTATTCAGTGTTGTTTGGAAATGTTCAAAGGTGTTTATGTGAGTATTCAAATGATTTATGAGAGTGTTCGAAGTAATCTTGGGGCTGTTCTGTAGTGAGATGATAAAGGTTGTGGATGAGAGAATATTTCTTTAGAGATATTGAGAAAAGGTGGTCTCAAATGATGATGTATGAGAGTGTTTTAAAGGTGTTCACAGTAAAGTGAGGTGTGTGTGTGTGTGTGTGTTAGGTGGTCATAGAGTTTTGTGAATATCTTGGTTACAGTGATTTTAGTGGATTTGAGATGGGTGATGAGATGCATTTGTAGATGTGAAATGTGATTTTTGTGTGTGTTCAGAAGAGGTGTGTTGGGAGATGGGGGAGTGGATGCGAAGAAATGTGGGTGAGATGGAGAGGGGTATGGGGAGGGTTGTATTAGAAATTTAATGAAATATGGGGGGGGGGATTTTACTGAAAATGAAGGTAATGTGTGAATATTTTAAAAGAAATTATAGAAGTGAAAAGTTATGATATATTGGAAAAGAATGGAGGGTGTTGAAACATGTCGCAGTAGTTGGGTAGTGAGATTAGTTGTTGTGAGTATAATATCAATTTATGTGGATACAAGGAGATGGGTATGGAGAGGATTTTATTAGAATTTTAGTTATGTAGGGAGGAATGTGTATTACATTTAAGATTCAGTAAAAAGAATGGGAAAAATTTGTATCGAAAGAGGAAAAATTGGGGAATAAATTGGTAAGTGATGAGGGCTGTGGGTATTGTTGTCGAACTAGAGATAGCAAAAAAGATGTTATAAGTGGGTTGTTGTTGTGACTTTTTTGATGAAATTAGTTAAAACGAGAAAAAATTGTGGGTTGTGGGGTGATGTGGGTTGTTGGTGTTGTGGGTTGTGGGCGTTGTTGTCGAACTAGAGATACCGAAAAAGAGGTGATTCTGTTGTAAGTGTTCGTGTGAGTTTGGATTGTGTTCATGTTTTTTTTTTTGCACTCATGTTATATCTTAGTTGGAGGTGAGTGGGATCGTCTTGGTTATAGTGATTTGAGAGGATTTGTGTGAAAATGGGTGTTAGTCTGTGATGTTGATCTTAGTTTATGGTGATTTTGGTGGTGTTTTGGCTGTATTCAGTGGTGTTTTAGTAGTATTCAGTGGTGTATTTGGGAGTACTCAAATGGTGTTTGAGACTATTCAAAGGTGATTTTGAAGGTGTTCAAATGATGTGCAAGAGTATTTATGAAGGTGTTCTGGGAGTATTCAGTGGTGATTTGGGGGTGTTCGAATGATGTTTTTGGAGTATTCAAAGGTAAATGAAGGTGTTTTTGGTGTTGTTCAAAGTAAAGTGTCTGAGTTAGTTTTTGTGATACTGTTGTAAAAATCTGGAGAATGAGGGAGGAGTTTTGGGGGATGAGTTGTAATTTAATGAAATATGTAAGTGTAGATAAATTAGAGATGATAAATCTTATTTGGGAGTATTCAAAATGTTGTCTTGGAAATGTTTTAGTGTTGTTTGGAAATGTTCAAAGGTGTTTATGTGAGTATTCAAATGATTTATGAGAGTGTTCGAAGTAATCTTGGGGTTGTTCTGTAGTGAGATGATAAAGGTTTTCGATGAGAGAATATTTCTTAAGAGATATTGAGAAAAGTGCGTGTGTGTGTGTGTGTGTGTGTGTGTGTGTGTGTGTGTGTGTGTGTGTGTGTGTGTGTGTGTGTGTGTGTGTGTGTGTGTGTGTGTGTGTGTGTATGTGTGTGTGTATGTGTGTGTGTGCTAGGTGGTCATACAATTTTGTGAATATCTTGGTTACAGTGATTTTAGTGGATTTGAGATGTGTGATGAGATGCATTTGTGGGTGTGAAATGTGATTTTTGTGTGTGTTCTGAAGAGGTGTCTTTGGAGATGGGTGAGTGGATGTGAAGAAAATGTGGGTGAGATGGAGAGGGGTATGGGGAGGGTTGTATTAAAAATTTAATGAAATATGAGGGGATTTTACTGAAAATAAAGGTAATGTGTGAATATTATAAAAGAAATTATAGAAGTAGAAAGTTATGATACACTAGAAAATATTGGAGTGTGTAGAAACATGTCGCAGTAGTTGGGTAGTGAGATTACTTGTTGTGAGTATAATATTAATTGATGTGGATACAAGGAGATGGGTATGGAGAGGATTTTATTAGAATTTTAGTAATGTAGGGAGGAATGTGTATTACATTTTAAGATTCAATAAAAAGAAGGGGAAAAATTTGTATCGAATAAATTGTGAATAAATTGGTAAGTGATGAGGGTTGTGGGTATTGTTGTCGAACTAGAGATATCGAGAAAGATATTATAAGTGGGTTGTTGTTGTGACTTTTTCTGATGAAATTAGTTAAAACGAGAAAAAATTGTGGGTTGTGGGGTGTTGTGGGTTGTGGGTGTTGTGGGTTGTGGGTGTTGTCGAACTAGAGATACCGAAAAGATGTTATAAGTGGGTTGTTGTTGAGACTTTTTCTGATGAAATTAGTTAAAACGAGAAAAAATTGTGGGTTGTGGGTGTTGTGGGTTGTGGGTGTTGTGGGATGTGGGTGTTGTGGGATGTGGGTGTTGTTGTCGAACTAGAGATATCGAAAAAGATGTTATAAGTGGGTTGTTGTTGTGGGTGTTGTGGGTTGTGGGTATTGTTGTCGAACTAGAGATACCAAAAAAGATGTTATAAGTTGGTTGTTGTTGTGACTTTTTTTGATGAAATTAGTTAAAACGAGAAAAAGTTGTGGGTTGTGGGTGTTGTGGGTTGTGGGTGTTGTTGTCGAACTAGAGATACCGAAAAGATGTTATAAGTGGGTTGTTGTTGAGACTTTTTCTGATGAAATTAGTTAAAACGAGAAAAAATTGTGGGTTGTGGGTGTTGTGGGTTGTGGGTGTTGTGGGATGTGGGTGTTGTGGGATGTGGGTGTTGTTGTCGAACTAGAGATATCGAAAAAGATGTTATAAGTGGGTTGTTGTTGTGGGTGTTGTGGGTTGTGGGTATTGTTGTCGAACTAGAGATACCAAAAAAGATGTTATAAGTTGGTTGTTGTTGTGACTTTTTTTGATGAAATTAGTTAAAACGAGAAAAAGTTGTGGGTTGTGGGTGTTGTGGGTTGTGGGTGTTGTTGTCGAACTAGAGATACCGAAAAGATGTTATAAGTGGGTTGTTGTTGTGACTTTTTCTGATGAAATAGTTAAAACGAGAAAAATGTCTAGACTTGTGTTGTATTTTGTAAAGAAATTGTGGATTGTTGTGGGTATTAACGAAAAAAAATGTGAAATTATTTGGGTTATCCTGGGTTAAGAGTGAAAAATGTGTAGGGGGAAGTCGACAAGATTCAGCCTGTGTGTGTGGGGTCATCACGTGACGTCACTGACATAGGGGGAAGTCGACAAGATTCAGCCTGTATGTGTGAGGTCATCACGTGACGTCTCTGACCGCCGAGTAAAAACAGGTGGGGTGACGTCACACTTGTTTAGACCTGTAGTAAGAGAAAGTACGATGCCCCATAGGAGGAGTTCATTTGAATGCTTACCCCCAGAGGGGAGAATCCAAAAACTTGATCCAAGGAGATGGAGTCTTGGTATTATCGAGAAAAACTTGATCCAAGGAGATGGAGTCTTTGTATTATCGAGAAAACCTTGATCCAAGGAGATGGAGGAGGAATATTTGGGGTGAAAGTGGGAGTCCATTTTGAATGCTTACCCCCAGAGGGGAGAATCCAAAAACTTGATCCAAGGAGTTGGAGTCTTGGTGTTATCGAGAAAAACTTGATCCAAGGAGATGGAGTCTTTGTATTATCGAGAAAACCTTGATCCAAGGAGATGGAGGAGGAATATTTGGGGTGAAAGTGGGAGTCCATTTTGAATGCTTACCCACAGAGGGGGGGAACCCAAAAAACCTTGATCCGAGGAGATGGAGATCATAAGAAATTAAAAAAAAAATTCGTAAAGAATTTGGGATGGGGGTGAAAGTGGGAAGGAGACCCTCAAAAAAGTTGATATCGAGAAAAACTTGCTCCAAGGAGATGGAGACTTGGTATTATTGATTTCGAGAAAAATTTGATCCAAGGAGATGGAGAGCACAAGAAATTCAAAACCCCATAGGGGGAATCCAAAAAATTTGATCCAAGGAGATGAAGCAGAAATTTTGGGAAGGGGGTGAAAGTGGGAGGGGGAACCTTAAAAACTTGATCTGAGGAGATGGAGGAGAAATACTTGATCCAAGGAGATCATAAGATTTTCGAAACCCCATAGGGGGGAATCCAAAAACTTGATCCGAGGAATTGGAGCAGGGAATTTGAGATGCAAGTGGGAGTTCATTTGAATGCTTATCCCCAGAGGGGGGAATCCAAAAAACTTGATTCGAGGAAGTGGAGTCTTTGATATCGAGAAAAATTTGATCCAAGGAGATGGAGTCTTTGTATTATTTGATATCAAGAAAAACTTGATCCGAGGAATTGGAGTCTTTGTATTATCGAGAAAAACCTTGATTCAAGGAGATCATAAGAAAATGAAATTCACAAAAAAAAATGAAAATTTTGGGATGGGGGTGAAAGTGGGAGGGGGAACCTCAAAAATTTGATCCGAGGAGATGGAGAGCACAAGAAAATGAAATTCAAAAAAAATTCGAAAAAAATCGGAAAAAAATTCGGGGAGCGGGGGCGATCCGGACGACGCTGCAGAAGGCACTGGCGGGCGCGAGGGCGGGTGCGTGGGTGGGGTGCCGGTCGGGCATGCGTGGGTGGGGGTTGAGGGTTAGGTGGTCGAGGGTGGGGATCATGGGTGGGGGTCATGGGTGGGGGTCTTGAGAGGGGGTCGTGGGTGGGGTCATGGGTGGGGTCATGGGTGGGGGTCGTGGGTGGGGGTCGTGAGTGGGGGTCGTGGGTGGGGGCGTTTGTGGGGGTCGTGGGTGGGGCTC
>NC_091292.1:27046179-27111179 GCF_038502225.1 Cherax quadricarinatus | reverse complement strand
ACATAATTGAAACTGTAATAAAACTGTAATGCAATACAAGGTATAATATAGCACAACTCATCGAATGAAACTGAACGTTGGGATTACACAATAGAAGTGATAAAAAAAATTTGATCGATCGATCTGTATTCATGTGATCTACGGATTCTGAGGAAGGAATATATACAAAGAAAGAAGTGTTTAACAGAAAGGCAGATTCGGTGCACTCAAATCTAGACTGTTAACTCTCAGAATTCGGAGAGAACGTGAACACAAAAAAAAATTTCTTGAACACTGATGAGTTGATACTGTAATTATTCATCTATACAGGTTATTTACATTTAACCCCAACTCTGCTAGGGTGAGATTGATATATGCAGAATGGGTGTCATCTCTGGGAGGATCAAACTCTGTTGCACTGGCTAACTCATCCTGTATTTGAGGCTAATCTGAATTGGAAGTAACAAATGATACTTGAGGATTTCTCAATACCTGTCGTGTACGTAGGGAATAACGACATTCAGGTTGATCGTCTGAGTGAGTATCACAGGTAGAGAGTACAGGATCAGGAGGATTGTCAGAGTCTGTCACATTAGTCTGGGTTGGAGCATCATTTCCATCACATACTAACTTCATATGATCTAAATGCGATTCTTTATACTGACCAGTACTAATTTCTCTAACCTTATACTTATTACCAGTGATATGTTCAACTACTCGATAAGGACCAACAAACTTTTGATCAAGCTTAGGCATTGCAGACGTTTTGTTAAAATTAGTCAGCATAACTCTCGAACCTACTTTGATTTTGGATGGCTTTGCTCGAGTGTTTGCGACTCTTGTAAATTCTGCTGTTGATTTATGAAGTGTTTCACGGATTCTTCTAAAAACACTTTGAGCTAAGCTGGTACGAGTTGCTATGAAATCATCAGGGTTGTAATTTGGCTTCGGATTAGAATATAGCAACTCATAAGGCAAACGTTTATCTACACCATACAATGCATAATGTGGAGTGTCACCTATAGAAACATTGTAAGCAGAATTTATAGCACACTGCACATCAGGTATAACTTCATCCCAAGTTTCACTGTTGGGATTGATAGTGGCTCTCAAGACATCAAGTACTTTCTTATTGGTACGTTCCGCTAACCCATTGCTGGCAGGATGATGAGGAACAATGGTGGATTTAGAGATCTTGTACAAGGTACATAAATTTTCAAGAATCTCATTACAGAATTCACCTCCCTTATCTGTTACTAGGGACTTAGGGGTGGTATGCCTGCAGATAACGCGTTCTTTAAACGCTTTAGCTACTGTCTCGGCAGTCTTATCTGCAATAGGAACTAACTCACAATATCTGGTGAAATGGTCTACCATAACACATAGATGTTTGTTGCCTTGGAGGGAACATTGAAAATTAGTTAACAAATCTAGAGCAACTCTTTCCCAAGGTTCGCTAGTGGTTGGATACACTTGGATTGGATAAGGACCATTATCATTACCTTTATGTTGCATGCAGACACTACATTTCTTAACATACTCAGAAATATCAGTTGCCATACGAGGCCAAAAATATTTCAATCTGGCTTGTTTTACTGAACGATCCATACCAGGGTGCGCAACACCTGGTACATCGTGAACTAGCTGTAAGGCTACATTCACTAGTGACTGTGGAATTACTAACTGGTAAACTCTTCTGCTTGGAGTACCCAACTCGGCTGTTCGATACAGTAATTCTTGGTTCATGGCAAAGTCACTGATGGGTGCTGGTGGCTTCACAGTCAGAATAAGATCTTCCTGGAGCAGGAATCGAATCACACCAGACCACATGGGATCTGTTCGTTGAGCATTCTTTACATCTTCAGCACTAAATGGAGGGTCTGCAGTTACTATACTAACATGTCGCGATAAGGCATCTGCGACTACATTTGACTTGCCAGGTAAATGTTCAAAGGTGGGATTAAACTCTTGGATAGTCAAGGTCCATCTGGCTAACCTTCCAGTAGGTTGTTTGTTCTGGAATAAAGGTATCAGTGGAGCGTGGTCTGTCAAGACATGAACAGAGTACTGATAAATAATGTCTCGGAAGTGCTTTAAAGACCATACTATTGCTAAAGCTTCTTGCTCAGTCACTGTATAATTACGTTCAGCCTTCGTTCAGCCTTCGCAACTGCGTTGTACTTGCCATCAGTCTTCTGAGCTAGTACGGCACCTATGCCAATAGAACTAGCATCAGTTGTTAGATAGAAGGGCTTAGAAAAATCTGGAAATTTCAAAATTGGAGCAGATCTTAGCTTTTCTTTTGGAGTTTGGAATGCTCTTTCTTGACGGAAGGTCCAAACAAAAGGAGCATCTTTCTTAAGCAACTCAGTTAGAGGAGCAGCTATGGAAGAATAATTGGCAATGAAAGATCTATAAAAACCTGCTAAGCCCACAAAGGATCTTACGGCATCAGCAGTTTTGGGAGTTGGAAAGTTTAGTACTGCAGTTACTTTACTTTGGTCAGAAACTTAATTTCTGATCTGAAAAATTGACATTTATACAGTTTGATCTTTAAATTGGCTTCTTCAAGCTTACCAAGTACTACATCAAGTCTTTTCAAGTGTGTATCCACGTCTTTACACATGACGATTACGTCATCTAAGTACACCATAAGTGCATTACCTATGAGACCTCTAAAGATATTAGTCATGAGCCTTGAGAACGTGATAGGGGAGGATCGTAATCCAAACGCCATATGGAGGAAGTGATAATGACCTGTAGGAGTGGAGAATGCAGTTAGCTCTTGGCTGTCCTCGTGAAGAGGGACTTGCCAAAACCCTTGTAACAAGTCTAGGGTTGAAAAGACTTTGTTATCTCCGATGTTACGTAAAAGATCACCCAGTACAGGAAGTGGGAAGTGATCTGGGATAGTTTTCACATTTAACTTCCTAAAGTCAATCACTGGGAGCCAAGTACCATCCTTCTTAGGTACTAGGATCAAGGGCGCATTCCAAGGTGAATTGCTAGGTGCAATAACTCCATCATCAAGCATTTGATTGATCAATTCTTCTGCGACAGCAACTTGTGAATGAGGCATTCTGTACACAGGTATATAGATAGGTCTAGTACCAGGTTTAAGTGGAATACGATGGGACAATAAGTTCGTTATACCCATCTTCTCACCTGGTAAGCCCGGCAATGGCTTTATGACGTTTGTTCAACAGAGTCAACAAACGCTTGACTTCATCTGGGAAGTCAGTGGGAGCTAAGTCTTTCTCCTCAACTGGTGGAACAGATTGATTCAGTGAAGTGGATGAGGTCTCCCCGGTAGACCCATAGTGCCTACGGGTGAGGGTGTTTGAAATCCTGCTATGGTCAGCAGCAATGAATACAGTCAATGATTCACACAGACGGTTGGTAGTGAGTCATCTACTGGTACACTGGTTACTGGTAACTGGTTACTAGGAACTGGTACTACTACTGAGAATAGAACAATCGAAAATTTGTGTATGCAATAATTTCACCAAAATAATTCTGAACCTAACGAAAAAAATACATTTCACTGTGTTTGTTTAGTATTAAATTATTGTAAACAAATCTAAAATATATTTAGTTGGGTTAGGCTAAAAGAAATTGTTCTTGTTATATTAAGGTTAGGTAAGTTTTCTAAGATTCTTTTGGAACAAATTAAAAATTTGAATATTAACATTAATGAAAAAAATATATCTCTAAACGTATAAGAGAAAATTTTAGAAATGTCTTAATTTTAAATGAGTTCTTGCTAACTGACCAGTTTTACATATTCGGCACGACATAATATATATATATATATATATATATATATATATATATATATATATATATATATATATATATATATATATATATATATACTTGCGATTTTGGCTTAGATAGCAATGCTCTTCTTGCTGAATAAGGCAAGCAAAAATTTGTGTATGCAGTAATTTCGTAAAAATCTTTCTGAGCCTAATGAAAAAAAAAATTTCGTTGTGTTTATTTATTATTAAATTATTGTAAACTTATCTAAAATATATTTAGTTGGATTAGGCTAAATTAAATTACGCTTGTTATAATATGGCTAGGTAAGTATTCGAAGGCTCTTTTGGTACAAAATTATTAATATTTATATTAACATAAATGAAAAAAACATCTTTAAACGTATAAGAGAAAATTCTAGAAGGGACTTAATTTTAAATGAGTTCTTGCTAATTGACCAGTTTTACGTATTCGGCACGACATATATATAAATTTATAATTCTTACATCTTTCCTACGAGTGACTCATGTAACCTAATTACTGTCACTTGCTAATCGCACAACCTTGTATTGCAAACCTTCAACAGAAATACTGGAGTTCGTGATATGAAGATTTGTCCTTGTGATTATTATTTATTACTAGTCAAGTTTCTGTGTTATTGTGCAAATCGTAATGTCACCCACCAGTGAGAATTAGAAGGTTGGTGATATCTCTGATTTTGCATGTTCTACCTAATTTATCACAGACTATTGGGTTCTTTTGTAGGTGAAGGGTAACTGATGAAGAATTTCGCAAACTCATACGCAACCGATTAATTTGTGCTCATCCGATTCTATAACCACGGAGGGTCAGTTTCCTCCTCGTATGACGAAATGTGTGCCCCTCTAGGAAATCCAGATGTGGTAAGACACATATGCAACAGTTAGGCATCTTTATTCCGAAACGTTTCGCCTACCCAGTTGGCTTCTTCAGTCGAGTACAGGAAAGTTGGCAGAAGCAGTAGAGATGTGAAGACGATGTAATCAGTCCATCACCCTTGAAGACGTAGTTTGAGGTGGTCAGTCCCTTAGCCTGGGGAAGTTTTGTTCCATAGTCTGAAACAATATGAAGTTTAAGTGACAATACAAAGCCTTATATATTATCAGAGGGAGAGGTGTACTCCAATAGTAGAAGAATGTAATCATTGAGAGGTCAAGTCTCTCTCAAATCGAACTATTCTTATTTGAAAAAGTTGTCCAAGGTGTTTTCCCTTCTGTACCAAGATGCCATTGTGTTGCAGTGTCCGACAGAGTGAATCACAATGGTATACAATACCGACAGGTTGGAAAGTAAGACACACGTGTCTGTATTGCATACCATCGTGATATTCACTTTGTCGGACACTGCAACACAATGGCATCTTGGTACAGAAGAGAAAACACCTTGGACAACTTTTTCAAATGAGAATAGTTCGATTTGAGAGAGACTTGACCTCTCAATGATTACATTCTTTCTTCTACTAGTGGACTACACCTCTCCTTCTGACAGTATATAAGGCTCCATACTGTCGCTAAACCTTCACATTGTTTCAGACTATGGAACAAAATTTCTCCAGGCTAAGGGACTGACCACCTCAAACTACGTCTTCAAGGGTGATGGACTGATTACATCCTCTTCACATTTCTACTGCTTCTGCCAACTTTTCTATACTCGACTGAAGAAGCCTCCTGTGTAGGCGAAACGTTTCGGAATAAAGATGCCTAACTTTTGCATATGTCTTACTTACCAACCTGTTGGTATTGTACGTATACCATTTTGATATTTAAATCTAGATGTGATTGTACCAGGTGCGAAGCAAAACTTATTCTCAATGAGTTTGGCATTTTAGTTAGGAAATATAAATTTAGTTACTACCAAACAGCAGGCTTTAACTATTGAGGAACATGGTAGGAAGGAGAGTTTTGTAATGAATATGGTGAATGATTTAATTTACCAAAAATCTGAGTCGTTGGTGAAATGCTTTAATAAACTCAAGCCTGAGAAGTTTTCGAAGCTTCAGAAATCAGGCTCGAGGCTTAATGTAGCCAAAAGAACATTGGACTGCACTAGTTCATAGGGCAGGAGCACCGGGCTTACGTGCCAGATTATTATATAGAATGTAATGTTGTCAAACTGACTGATTGGGTTTATTAATGTATACTGACTAATTTCTGGCTGAAGTTTAAACTAAGTAAACATCGGGATGGAAAGACTGTCATTACCCACATTCAGTCTCCAAACATTTTGGCACTACTAGATATTTTTTTTTATACTTTAACGTTCCTAAATTGCCCGCAGTCAGTGTGTATAACACATGAAAGATGCTGAATCCATTAAATTGTCTCCTTATAGAACAAACCAGGCGAAGCTACTGCTGATACTCAAATAAACATTTTTTTTTTAGCAGGAGAACGAACTTAGTGAAGGATCTTCCAGTCGCTGAATTTCTTGAATATTCGCAAATAAGCCAGATGGCAGTGTGAGGATGTGTATGGACAACAGACAGGTAAATAAATTAACTATACCTGATGCTTATCCTCTTCCACACGTAGACAAAGTCGGGAAGATCAGGTATGTGACCAACCTCGATTTGCCAAAAGATTACTATCAAATGAGTCAAAGAAATATCTGCATTTGTTGTACCAGGGCGTCACCAATACTGCTAACCCCACTTGGAATGTACAAGACGCTGACCACTTTTCATTACACAATTCACACTATTATCAGATTGTTGGAGTTGAACCCTATTCTTAACTTGGCCGTTACTGACTCTGGGATAGCCATGTGTAGAAATTAGACACTGGTTAATAGATTTGAGTTATATAATTTAATTAAAAGTGTAAGTAAATTTAAATTTGTGTAATCATCATTAGTCCTTTTTTTGGGAGGGGGGGGGGGATAACACAAGAGGCAAGTACGGATGGCATATACAAATGTCAAACTTCAGAGATTCAAGAACTCCATTGTCAAAAGTCACTTCCAAGAATTTTGGTGTTAGTGGGATTTTATCAATAATTCTGACGTAATTACCTGTACATTGAAGCTCTAATAGCTTCTCGTACTTGTCAGAAAACTAAATTTATATGGTCAACTAGTTATCAAGAAGCCTTGATGCCGGTAACAGTGGAACTAGTACAGGATTCTTGTGAGTTTCAGGAGATATGTCCTTCACCTGGTGTCATTCTCATCAGCAAAACCAGAAAAGCATCAACAGATATATGTTACGATTGAGAAAAAGGCACTGTCAGTAATGTTTTCATTTGGGCCCTTTAGAGTCTATCACTTACCCTCGCCGCGTACAAGTCTACAACAACAATCAACTGACCTGTGTAAGCAGCAGCATGTGTGATAAGAATATCTGGCTAATCCATTTAGGCATTTCACATACAACCACATATTTTAAACACCGTATTTATTTTGGGGAAGGAGAACACTATTGACGGAGCATTCTCCTGAGGTTAATATTTAACTGACTAGGTGAATATTTTATTCACACAAAGTATTTACTGAAGGAGTCTTTTCATCACTGCTGGTTATTCCTAATGCAGAGACAGCTAAACGCACAATACTCGTAAGTATAAGGGAAGGAGGTCAGGTGCGATTCAGAAAGAGGTAGAGTGGTGAGGTCACTTGTTGGAGACGAGATGGTGGGGCCATGAGTAGGATTGGATTTGAGAATTTGCCTAGCATGGGCCAGCAGACCTAGTGAAACGCTCATCCATTTTATTTGTAACCTGATACTAGTGTTTTGGTTGGGTAGGATAATTTAGGCGAGAATTCTGGAGACGATAAAGCTCCCTGAGATTTGTACAGTGTTTGAAATCGAAATCATTGATGTCAAAGTAAATCTTTCTGATGAAGCAGCTCTGCTCCCTCCCAGCTCATGATGTGACCAGGTGTGCTAAGATGTTAAACGCATGAGCTTGTCATATAATCACAGCTGCAGGAATGACTGTGTTCACTATAATATCCTGGCTGAAATAATCAGGACCCTTGGCCCACCCCAGCACACACACACACACACACACACACACACACATATCATATGAAAGACCCCTTGGGGCCAGTGACCATGTGGTTTTAAGCTTCGAATACACAGTAGAGCTACAAGTGGAGGGAGAAGCAGGAAGGCCAGGACGAATGAAGCCAAACTACAAGAAAGGGGACTACACAGGAATGAGGAACTTCCTGAACGGGGTTCAGTGGGACAGAGAACTGGCAGGGAAGCCAGTTAATGAGATGATGGAATATGTAGCAACAAAATGCAAGGAGGCTGAGGAGAGGTTTGTACCCAAGGGTAACAGGAATAATGAAAAAGCCAGGATGAGCCCATGGTTTACCCAAAGGTGCAGGGAGGCAAAAACCAAGTGTGCTAGGGAATGGAAGAAATATAGAAGGCAAAGGACCCAGGAGAATAAGGAGAGCAGTCGTAGAGCCAGAAACGAATATGCGCAGATAAGAAGGGAGGCCCAAAGACAATATGAAAATGACATAGCAGCGAAAGCCAAGTCTGACCCGAAACTGTTGTACAGCCACATCAGGAGGAAAACAACAGTCAAGGACCAGGTAATCAGGCTAAAGAAGGAAGGAGGAAAGACAACAAGAAATGACCGTGAAGTATGTGAGGAACTCAACAAGAGATTCAAAGAAGTGTTCACAGAGGAGACAGAAGGGGCTCCAGAAAGACGGAGAGGTGGGGCACACCACCATGTGCTGGACACAGTGCACACAACCGAGGAAGAAGTGAAGAGGCTTCTGAGTGAGCTAGATACCTCAAAGGCAATGGGGCCAGATAACATCTCCCCATGGGTATTGATAGAGGGAGCAGAGGCGCTATGTGTACCCCTAACAACAATATTCAATACATCTATCGAAACAGGGAGATTGCCTGAGGCATGGAAGACAGCAAATTTAGTCCCAATCTTTAAAAAAGGAGACAGATGAAGCATTAAACTACATACCAGTGTCACTGACATGTATAGTATGCAAAATCATGGAGAAGATTATCAGGAGAAGAGTGGTGGAACACCTAGAAAGGAACGATCTCATCAACAGCAGCCAACATGGTTTCAGGGACGGGAAATCCTGTGTCACAAACCTACTGGAGTTCTATGACATGGTGACAGCAGTAAGACAAGAGAGAGAGGGGTTGGTGGATTGCATATTCTTGGACTGCAAGAAGGCGTTTGACACAGTTCCACACAAGAGATTGGTGCAAAAACTGGAGGACCAAGCAGGGATAACAGGAAAGGCACTACAATGGATCAGGGAATACTTGTCAGGAAGACAGCAGCGAGTCATGGTACGTGGCGAGGTGTCAGAGTGGGCACCTGTGACCAGCGGGGTCCCACAGGGGTCAGTCCTAGGACCAGTGCTGTTTCTGGTATTTGTGAACGACGTGACGGAAGGAATAGACTCTGAGGTGTCCCTGTTTGCAGATGACGTGAAGTTGATGAGAAAAATTCACTCGATCGAAGACCAGGCAGAACTACAAAGGGATCTGGACAGGCTGCAGACCTGGTCCAGCAATTGGCTCCTGGAGTTCAATCCCACCAAGTGCAAAGTCATGAAGATTGGGGAAGGGCAAAGAAGACCGCAGACGGAGTACAGTCTAGGGGGCCAGAGACTACAAACCTCACTCAAGGAAAAAGATCTTGGGGTGAGTATAACACCAGGCACATCTCCTGAAGCGCACATCAACCAAATAACTGCTGCAGCATATGGGCGCCTAGCAAACCTCAGAACAGCATTCCGACATCTTAATAAGGAATCGTTCAGGACCCTGAACACCGTGTACGTTAGGCCCATATTGGAGTATGCGGCACCAGTTTGGAACCCACACCTAGCCAAGCACGTAAAGAAACTAGAGAAAGTGCAAAGGTTTGCAACAAGACTAGTCCCAGAGCTAAGAGGTATGTCCTACGAGGAGAGGTTAAGGGAAATCAACCTGACGACACTGGAGGACAGGAGAGATAGGGGGGACATGATAACGACATACAAAATACTGAGAGGAATTGACAAGGTGGACAAAGACAGGATGTTCCAGAGATTGGACACAGTAACAAGGGGACACAGTTGGAAGTTGAAGACGCAGATGAATCACAGGGATGTTAGGAAGTATTTCTTCAGCCACAGAGTAGTCAGGAAGTGGAATAGTTTGGGAAGCGATGTGGTGGAGGCAGGATCCATACAAAGCTTTAAGCAGAGGTATGATAAAGCTCACGGTTCAGGGAGAGTGACCTAGTAGCGACCAGTGAAGAGGCGGGTCCACGAGCTTTTACTCGACCCCTGCAACCTCAACTAGGTGAGTACACACACACACACTCACACTAATACACTCAGACTAACACAATAACTCACTAACACACACGGCAACACACGCAAACACACAATCACAACCACACACACACACACACACACACACACACACACACACACACCGAACAGGCCAAGTGTCTTATCGACAAGTGCCTTTGACAAAATGGTAACATACACATACACACACAGACGTATACCTAAACAGACGCACACATACCAGACGGGTTTAGGAATGGTAAATCTTGTCTTAATAACTTTCTGGAGTTCTATAACAAAGTAATAGATGTGTGGCAAAATAGAGAGAGAGAGAGAGAGAGAGAGAGAGAGAGAGAGAGAGAGAGAGAGAGAGAGAGAGAGAGAGAGAGAGAGAGAGAGAGAGAGAGAGAGAGAGAGAGTTGATCAAATGAAAATGCTGGCCCACAGATGGCTCCAACTTCATCCTGTTTCCTACTTGTATGTCTCATAACAATAAAAATGCTTTCAAATGAGCTGATGTAGGTAACAGCTCTTAGCTTGCCAATAAAATTAGGAATCCTTAACCTGTAAATAGCTGTCAATAAAGCTAGGGATCCTTAACCTTGTCAAACCCTGTGTAAAAAAAAAAAAAAAAGAGGGAGAGGGAGAGAGAGGGATAGAGAGAGGGGGAGAGAGAGAGAGAGAGAGAGAGAGGGAGGGAGAGGGAGAGAGGGAGAGAGAGGGGGAGAGAGAGGGGGAGAGAGAGGGGGAGAGAGAGGGGGAGAGAGAGGGGGAGAGAGAGGGGGAGAGAGAGGGGGAGAGAGAGAGGGAGAGAGAGAGAGAGAGAGAGAGAGAGAGAGAGAGAGAGAGAGAGAGAGAGAGAGAGAGAGAGAGAGAGAGAGAGAGAGAGAGAGAGAGAGAGAGAGTGATGTTCAAAAGTGGGCCATTGCTAAATGGGAGGTGGACACTAAAAGAAAGTTAGCATCAGGTAGGGTAGGCTCCAAAACCTGGTGGTCCCTGGTCAAGGACAGACAAGGTTATCTGCCCGATGAACTTATTCCACCTCTAAATCGACAGGATGGGACCACCTCTACTAGTAGTCAAGAGAAGGCGGACCTCTTTGCTGAACACTTTGCTACCAAAATGCAAGTTCCTGATCCAGCAAGGGACCCTCCTTGGCTAGCTGCAAGAACTGTGTCAAAGCTGTCAGTGGTGACAATAAGGCAGGAGGATGTGCATTTCCTTCTTAAATCGCTTGACCAAGAAAAGGCTGTGGGCCCAGACAAGTTGAGCCCAAGATTGTTGAGAAGATGTGCAGACCAGCTAGCAGCACCTCTAACTCGCATCTTTCAGCACTGCCTAGTACAGTGTAAATGGCCCTCTCTATGGAAAGAGGCAAATGTAGTCCCTGTTCACAAAAAGAAGAGCAGAGCAGAAATCAGCAACTACAGACCAGTGTCACTCCTGTCAATCACTGGTAAGATCCTTGAGACAATAATCTCAAGACAAATGACAGAGTTTTTTGACTACCACTCACTACTTTGTGATAGTCAATATGGCTTCAGGAAAGGTTACTCTGCTGCTGATCTGTTGTTAAACCTCTCCACTAAGTGGCACCAGTCACTGGATGAATCCAAAGTCAGCTGTGTGGTAGCACTGGACATTGCTGGCGCTTTCGACCCGGTGTGGCACCAGGGCCTCTTAGCAAAACTTCAAACACTGGGAATTGCAGGCTCTACGCTATGTCTCCTCAGTGATTACCTTTATGGTAGATCTCTAAGTGTAGTTGCTGTATAGCCCTTGTGGCTTGGCGCTTCTTTTTGATTATAATAATAATCTAAGTGTAGTTCTCAATGGAACAGAATCAGCAAGACATCCTATTGGGGCAAGTGTTCCACAAGGAAGCGTGCTGGGTCCATTGTTATGGAATGTCTACTTCAACGACCTTCTTCATCTCATCCCAGAATCACATGCATATGCAGACGACTGTACACTGACATTCACTTATCCAAGAGAAGAAATGCCAGCTGCTCTAAGCTACATCAATCACCAGCTGAGAGCTATATCAGCTTGGGGAAATAGATGACAAGTAACATTTGCACCTGAGAAAACGCAAATGATGATCGTCTCTAGGCACCATGATGGTAATGCTGGTGCAGTAGTAAGGATGAATGGGAGGATGTTGGCACCTGGAGAAGAAGTTGATATCCTTGGGGTGAAATTTGACTCCAAACTAACCATGAAGAACCATGTTGTAAATCTTGCAAACAAGGCAGCCAGGAAGCTTACAGCACTTCGCCGTATCTCCCATCTGCTTGACAGTAGGGGTTGCAAGATCCTGTATGAGGCACAAGTACGCTCGCACCTTGAGTATGCTCCACTTTCTTGGTTTGCCTGCCCCCCCCTCTCATCTGCGACTGCTTGACAGAGTAGAGAACAGAGCAAGACGTCTCATCTCTCGCCTGGACCCATCCTGGATAGATCTGTCATTTCAGCAGAGCCTTCAACATAGGAGGGATGTGGGTGGCCTTACTGTTATGTACAAGGCCAATATTGTCAAAATACCACACTTGGATCCACTTCGAGGGCAGCGTGAAACAAGCTTTTATGCCACAAGACGGGCAGAAAGCAGCAACTTCACTCTGGCTGTACCCTTCTCCAGAACATCACTCCATCTGAGATCATACATACCCAGGATGACTCGAGTATGGAACACATTCGTACAGGATAATGATGTCAACGAGATAAAGTCAGTTGATCAAATGAAAATGCTGGCCCACAGATGGCTCCAACTTCATCCTGTTTCCTACTTGTATGTCTCATAACAATAAAAATGCTTTCAAATGAGCTGATGTAGGTAACAGCTCTTAGCTTGCCAATAAAGTTAGGAATCCTTAACCTGTAAATAGCTGTCAATAAAGCTAGGGATCCTTAACCTTGTCAAACCCTGTGTAAAAAAAAAAAAAAAAAAAAAGAGAGAGAGAGAGTGATAGAGATAGAGAGAGAGAGAGAGAGAGAGAGAGAGAGAGAGAGAGAGAGAGAGAGAGAGAGAGAGAGAGAGAGAGAGAGGGTTGGGCGGACTGTTTTTTTTTTCGCTGCAGGAATGCGTTTGATACTGTACCTTGCAAGAGGATGAGTTAAAAACTTGAGATTCAGGCGGGAATAACAAGGAACATACTCCAGTGGATCAAAGAGTATCTTAGGGAAAGGAAGCAAAGAGTGACTGCCAAGAAAGAGACGTCAGATTTGGTACGAGTAACTACCGGGATTCCACAAGGATCGATATTAAGACCAGTTCTGTTTCTGATTAAGGTGGATGATATTCCAGATGGGACTGATTAAAATATATATCCCTTTTTGCTGATGGCGTAAAACTAATGATAAGAATATCAATAGATGAAGGCAAGGAGTGGTTCCAGAGGAATATGGACAAATTGCAAGATCGGCCAAATAAATGGTTGCTTGAATGCAAGGTGATGAAGACGTCACTTGATGTTTGAGCATAGTGCTTAGTATAACAACAGAGGGTCACATCACATCATTATGCAGCTAATGGTCGTCTGGCAAATCTAAGAGCAGCCTTCAGGAGTCTCAATATTCATTCCATGCTGTTTATGCAACATACTCGTATATTCGGTTTGTCTCGAAGTTTACAGCACCAGTATGGAACCTGCACATGAAAAAGTATGTTAAAAGGCGAGAAAGTGTAGAAGTTTCCAACAATACTTGTTCCTGTGTTAAAGTGCGTGAGGTACGAGGAAAGGCTAACGAAACTGGACCTAACGACACTGGAGGACAGAAGAACCAGGGGAAAACTAATAACATATAAAGTACTCAAGGAAATTAATGAGGCAGACAAGGATAGGCTGTTTGAGAGGCGAGAAACAGAAGCACAGGGACACCGCTGGAAGTTAGTCATAGATGAGCACTGAATGTTGTGAAGTATTTCTTCAGTCTCAGAGTGATTGGGAAGTGGAATGATCTTGGCTTCATACATAGTTCTGAGAGAAGGTACGACACTTTCCACTAGGCTAAGAGGGAGTGAATCTGAAAAGTGGCAATTTAAGAGACAGGGCCAGGATATGAGAATTGACCCATCTCAGCCACATACAGGTGAGTACACACACACACAAACACGTGTATATATATATGTATGTATATATATATATATATATATATATATATATATATATATATATATATATATATATATATATGTGTGTGTGTGTGTGTGTGTGTGTGTGTGTGTGTGTGTGTGTGTGTGTGTGTGTGTGTGTGTGCGTGAGGTAGTATCCTCTAACAGTGTTCCCATCATTTAGCATTCTAGTTGCAGTCCTAGGATCCTGTCAGCGATCTTTGTGCGTGATAGTCAGTGAACATTCACTATTTATAATTTAAACTTAAATGTAGAAGCTTTTTTACTGAAAGCTCGAGTGAGGGACAACGAGACGGCTGGTCAGTCAGTGTCTTGCCAAAAATGATCACAACACACTTACTAACAACACGTTAAGGTTGTGACCTTAATCAGATAAAGGTGAAAATATCTGATCAGTGATGGCCGATGTGCAGTAATAAAGTCATTAATGAGTGATTTGGAAAAGAAACAAAGATAAAACAAAATAGAGTCAATTCTTCGGCAGTTGGTATTGCCAGATACTTGCTTTAAATACAATCAATATCATAAGGTCTAGGTTATGGATCTTCTGATATTAAGGAACAACGTGAATACAACGGTATTGATAGGACTGAATCACTGACAAAAAACAGGAATGTATGAGAAGAGCATAATAAGTGATATAAATATCTTGCGACATTATGAGAGGTCACCACGAGGAGGATTTCTACGCTAGGACTGCAAACGCCAAATGCTCTATATGTGGAAGCATTATTATAATCATATAGGAGCTCTAAACTCGTAGGGATTATACAGAGCCTGTTGGGGGGGGGAGGTATTCAGGCTCAATTCATGGAGCTGGAGCACAGATCGAATTCCCTAGATCAAGAGCCCCTCACCAGCCTCAAGGAACACCCCTATATGTGGTAACAATTTGGTCAGTGTCTGCTTTTTTTGCGTGTCTCTCCCAGCTGGATATATAGGATCACTTTCTCCCTACCTTTGAATACCAGGGTATAAGTAGGGGCACCCTTTGCAGAATACTTAGTAATTCATTAAGACTGAGAAATTGTGTGTGAGGTTCAGAGGTACAATTCGGAATTATTACGCCCACATAATTGGAAAGAACTCCCAGCACAACTAAAACAGTTATTAACAATTACTAATACTAGGTGTACTTCGGAAACAGGCGGAACTTAGCAACAGTGGTCGCATCACTGTCCTCCTTCGATGCCTACCTGCTCTCCTTCCCACTCACACAATCTGGACCTTAAAATTAGGAACATACAGTTCCAGAATTATTATAAGAAAAATTAATCCAGTAGCACTGGTAAATTAGGTTGTGGACTGCTTAATTATAATTTACCGACTTGACATTAAGAAGTTTGTTGGTCCACGATTTATTACATATACCAGTAAGGCAGAACATTAAGTGTACATAAGTGTAGAGCACGTTTACTTACCAAGTTATTATCTTGGTAATACATCCTAACGCCTCCCTAGCAAGCAAAATACTGAATATTGGCCAATATTAGTTATATTACCTAACTGGTGAGTTGATACCATATTTCAGGGGTGAAGATAAAATTATTGTAGATGCACGTGATGATCCAGTGTCGTCCAGTATTAATAACCTTCCTTATGGGCTTTATTACAGCTGAATGGATATGGATCTGAACACTTCCAAGACATTCACTCATATCATGGTACTCAGTTTTTGCCGATTCACTCTTCGTCGGCTACGGTTACACATGATTAAATTTGGTAACTCTCCATTTCACGTTCATATTCTGGCATTTTTACGTTGCCCTCCCCGGTGTGTTGGTTCTTCTGTCACTTGACATTTTTCTAAAAGTCACACTAACACTGCATTTTATAAACACTGTTATATTATTCAATTTTTACACACTAATTTCAAGAAAATTAAAAAAAAAATCCACAACGATAAGTAAATAATTAGGACAGATTTTCAACTGCATGGGTACTGATGAGTGTATCTATGAGTGTCTTTATAGGATCTCATGTGCACTAGTAAGCAATAAAATAGTAATCGTTATATATAATTAGGAATAGAACAAAAGAAAATTTAAAAACACTTCAGAAGAGTCTAAAAGCAGCTTAGCTTAATGTAAACAGTGACAACGTTAAAAACATGGGCAGTGCTGAGTGTACCTAATGGTGTTTTTAAAAGAACTCTTGTACATCAGTAAATTATATAATAATTGTTGATATATAATTAATTAGGAATAGAGTAAAAGATAATTCTAAAAAACTTCAAGGGGTGTTGTAGAGTAGCGTATTATAACAGGTGACTAATTTTCAACTACATGGGCAGTGCTAAGTATACTTTGAGTGTTTTTAAAAATATCTCATGTGCACCAGTATTATAATAGTAAATGTTACTATTTAATTAAATTGGGATAGAGACAGATAAATCTGAAACCCTTCAGAAGAGTTGTGTGGCCTAGCGTACATAAAGTGACCCTTCTCAAAGACAAACACAGACAAGCACGCACGCACTCGCACACACACACACACACACACACACACACACACACACACACACACACACACACACACACACACACACACACACACACACACAACGAATAAATATGAGGAGTGGCATGAAAGAATCAGCGAGAAATCCCCGGACATCGTAGCAGTCACAGAAACGAAACTCGCTGAGGCAATACCAGACTTAATCTTCCCACCGGGATATCAGATCCTGAAGAAAGATAGGAGTAGAGGGGGAGGAGAGGTTGTACTGCTCATAAAAAAACCGATGGGATTTGAGAAAATGGAAGGCACGGATGTGATTGGAGAAAGGGACTACATAGTAGGTACAATTCAGTCTGGGGAACATAAAGTAGTCATTGGAGTGATATATAACCCACCACAGAACTGCAGGAGGCCAAGAGAGGAGTACGAAGAAAACAACAGAGCGATGGTGGACACACTAGCTGAGGTGGCAAGAGGAGCTCACTCGAGCAGAGCAAAGTTACTGGTTATTGGCGATTTCAACCACAGGGAAATCGACTGGGAAAACCTGGAGCCTCATGGGGGTCCCGAAACATGGAGAGCCAAGGTAATGGATATGGTACTCATGCATCAACATGTCAGGGACACTACCAGAGAGAGAGGGGAGGATGAGCCAGTAAGACTGGATCTTGTGTTCACCCTGAGCAGCTCAGACTTTGATGACATTACTTCCGAGAGGCCCCTTGGAGCTAGCGATCACGTGGTTCTGAGTTTTGATTATATAGCAGAGTTACAAGTGGAGAGGGTAACAGGAATTGAATGGGAAAAGCCAAACTATAAAAGGGGGGACTACGCAGGTATGAGGAACTTCCTGCAGGATGTTTAGTGGGACTGAGAACTGGTAGGAAAATCAGTAAACGAGATGATGGAATATGTAACAAGAAAGTGCAAGAATGCAGAAGAAAGATTTGTTCCCAAGGGCAATAGAAATAATAGGAAGACCAAAGCGAGTCCTTGGTTTACCCGAAGGTGTAGGGAGGCAAAAACTAAGTGCTCCAGAGAATGGATAAGGTACAGGAGGCAAAGGACCCAGGAAAATAAGGAGATTAGTAGAAGAGCCAGAAACGAGTATGCACAGATAAGAAGGAAGGCCCAGCGACAGTTCGAAAACGACGTAGCATCGAAAGTCAAGTCTAACCCGAAACTGCTGTATAGCCACATTAGGAGGAAGACAACAGTCAAAGACCATGTGATCAGGCTGAGGAAAGAAGGTGGGAAACTCACAAGAAACGATCAAGAGGTATGTGAGAAGCTCAACATGAGATTTAAGGAAGTATTTACAGTGGAAACAGGAAGGCCTCTAGGGGAACAGAACAGAGGGGGAAACCAGCAAGGAATATACCAACAAGTGTTGGATGACATACATACAAATGAGGAGGAGGTGAAGAAGCTGCTAAGGGACATCGATACCTCAAAGGCAATGGGACCGGACATCTCCCCGTGGGTCCTTAGAGAGGGAGGGGATATGCTGTGTGTGCCATTTACCACAATCTTCAACACATCCCTGGAAACTGGGCAACTACCTGAGGTATGGAAGACGGCAAATGTAATTCCCATTTTTAAAAAAGGAGACAGAAAAGAGGCACTGAACTATAGACCAGTGTCACTGACGTGTATAGTATGCAAAGTTATGGAAATTATCAGGAGGAGTGTGGTGGAGCACCTGGAACGGAACAAGAGTATAAACGCCAACCAGCACGGATTCATGGAAGGAAAATCCTGTGTCACGAACCTTCTGGAGTTTTATGATAAAGTAGCAGAAGTAAGACACGAGAGAGAGGGGTGGGTTGATTGAATGTTCTTGGGCTGCAAGAAGGCCTTTGACACAGTTCCTCACAAGAGATTAGTGGAGAAGCTAGAGGATCAGGCGCATATAACAAGAAGGGCACTGCAATGGATCAGAGAATACCTGACAGGGAGGCAACAACGAGTCATGGTACGTGATGAGGTATCACAGTGAACACCTGTGACGAGGGGGGTCACACAGGGGTCGGTCCTAGGACCAATGCTATTTTTGGTATATGTGAATGGCATGATGGAAGGGTTAAACTCAGAAGTGTCCCTGTTCGCAGATGATGTGAAATTAATGAGGAGAATTAAATCAGAGGAGGATCAGGCAGGACTTCAAAGAGACCTGGACAGACTGGACACCTGGTCCAACAACTGGCTTCTCGAATTTAACCCCGCCAAATGCAAAGTCATGAAGATCGGGGAAGGGCACAGAAGACCGCAGACGGAGTATAGGCAAGGTGGCCAAAGACTGCAAACCTCGCTCAAGGAGAAAGATTCTGGAGTGAGTATAACATGTCTCCGGAAGCACACATCAACCAGATAACTGCTGCAGCATATGGGCGCCTGGCAAACCTGAGAACAGCGTTCCGATACCTTAGTAAGGAATCGTTCAAGACACTGTACACCGTGTACGTCAGGCCCATACTGGAGTATGCAGCACCTGTTTGGAATCCTCACTTGATCAAACACGTCAAGAAATTAGAGAAAGTGCAAAAGGTTTGCGACAAGGTTAGTTCCAGAGCTAAGGGGAATGTCCTATGAAGAAAGGTTAAGGGAAATCGGCCTGACGACACTGGATGACAGGAGGGTCAGGGGAGACATGATAACGACATATAAAATACTGCGCGGAATAGACAAGGTGGACAAAGACAGGATGTTCCAGGGAGGGGACACAGAAACAAGAGGTCACAATTGGAATTTGAAGACTCAGATGAATCAAAGGGATGTTAGAAAGTATTTCTTCAGTCATAGAGTTGTCAGGCAGTGGAATAGCCTAGAAAGTGACGTAGTGGAGGCGGGAACCATACATAGTTTTAAGACTAGGTATGATAAAGCTCATGGAGCAGGGAGAGACAGGACCCAGTAGCAACCAGTGAAGAGGCGGGGCCAGGAGTTAAGACTCGACCCCTGCAACCACAAATAGGTGAGTACACACACACACACACACACACACACACACACACACCAAACACACACACACACCCCAAACACGTCAGCACACACACACCCCAACACCTCTAAACACCCCGCACACACGCTCAAACACTCTCACACACACACCCCAAACACACACCCCCACACACCAGAAACACACCCCGAACGTACACATCAAAGATAAATACAAAGAAAGTACTGTGTTCTCCTGCACATACTAAATAGTATAAAAATAGATAAATGTTTCCCGAGTGAAGTTTAATGCAAATGAGAAATCTCCCAGGATATGGAAACATGCTGTGAGTTATACACAAATGGGTGTAATCTACTGAGTTAGAGATTATCTTGGACTCAAGAGGCTGGGTGAACTCTATTGACTGGCACATGAGTGTCACATTTACATATTAAGTAGCAGAAAGGTGAGAAAAAATCTCCAGAAATAAGACCTGCTTAAGTAAATGTAGAAGTTTGTTACTGGAAAGCGAAGAAAACTCTGAAAAGCTAAACACCCAGTGAGAGAGGAGCTATTTACATAATCAGGGAAGCCGACTCCAGGGGTAGAGCTGCGAACGACACAGCAACACAGTGTTTAGGGAGCGTTGAGGTGGGTTCCCAGTGGGGGGCGCATATGACACAGCAACACACGTAGTATTTAGATGAATTTCCAGTGGTGGTGCTGCATATGACACATCAACACACGTAGTACCGAGATGAATTCCCAGAAGTGCCGCACATGATACAGCAAAACACACTGTTGAGCAGTGACATATACATCGTCTTAAAATTACAGTCTCGTTCATCAACTTAAAAAAAAAAGAAAACATCTGGTTACTAATGCTTTAAGCAGTGACAACACGCCCATCGTTGACAGTCTTAGGCCCCCCCTTGTTTTATTTCGTTAGGCATAAAATTTTCAAAAGCACGGCGATAATGACTATTATATAAATGATTTCGTGTCATTTTTTTTAGTAAATAACGAAATTAAGAGATTTTTTATTTCGCCACATGCACTCAGTGTTTCCATAACGTATTTCTGAGTGATGTGTTAACAAACGTTCTGTTATTTGTAAGAGTTTAATTTTTTGAATGGCATTAGTTTTCACTGCAGCATTACAAAACTGTATTGGCGATTTATCATAATATACATTAAGAGAGACGCAGAGTAAGGTGGAAACATGAACATTAACAAACACTATTTTTTTTTTTTTATTCGCCGGTATTCTCCCGGCCCGGGTCTTTTCCAAGTAGTGGTGACCCGGCCTTGGCTCCCTACACTAGTGTACACAGCTGGTGTATGGAAGAAAACACACACGGTAAAATTTATTAAATATTTTTATATAAATCTTCCCAAGCTTTTCACACACTTTCAAAAACATTCCATAATCATTATACTATTATTTACTTGTATATTTGTTGTAGAGTTCAGTATTTTCTCATACAAAATTTCAAGACGCCAAAATTCCTTATTATATTCATGAGGAAACTCTAAAATCAGCGGAGCATCACAGCGAATAATAAAGTCTGGTATAAAGCCAACCTTTGAAATTAGAACAACTCTCGAAACCAGTTGCAGGTATGTCACAGGCAAGATGCAAATGGCATACGGAATGACCGCTGTGTGCACAGTCTCTGATAAATAGGTTGTCAGGACAACTTGCAAACTCTCTTCTCTGGAAATGTTTCACTGGTTGTGTTGAACTCTCAGTGTTTGTTTGTTCCTCAGTGGAGTATTAAGAAATTAAATGGCAAAAGTATAGATCAAGGATCTTTTCCCTTAGCTTTACTTTATTTCTTAAGGATTAAACTTTAAAATAATTGTAAGCCTTTTTACTGTGTTGTCATTTTTGTATGAACGTCGATTAATGTATTTTGGTTCATATGTATGTATATATATATATATATATATATAGTAGGTTGGTAGACAGCAACCGCCCAGGGAGGTACTACCGTCCTGCCAAGTGAGTGTAAAACGAAAGCCTGTAATTGTTTTACATGATGGTAGGATTGCTGGTGTCCTTTTTTCTGTCTCATGAACATGCAAGATTTCAGGTACGTCTTGCTACTTCTACTTACACTTAGGTCACACTACACATACATGTACAAGCACATATATACACACCCCTCTGGGTTTTCTTCTATTTTCTTTCTAGTTCTTATTCTTGTTTATTTCCTCTTATCTCCATGGGGAAGTGGAACAGAATTCTTCCTCCGTAAGCCATGCGTGTTGTAAGAGGCGACTAAAATGCCGGGAGCAAGGGGCTAGTAACCTCTTCTCCTGTATATATTACTAAATGTAAAAGGAGAAACTTTCGTTTTTCCTTTTGGGCCACCCCGCCTTGGTGGGATACAGCCGGTGTGTTGAAAGAAAGAAGATATATATATATATATATATATATATATATATATATATATATATATATATATATATATATATATATTTAAAAAATATAGGGAAGTACCACCTCTATGGCTGGAATGGGGACCCTCATCCTCAGAGAAGACAATAAACGTACCTCAGGGAAAACTCAAGGTTCTCCCTGGAGCTGTTTGAATATTTTCTTCTCCTACCACCCCCTATATTGGATATTCTATGTGAACATTTATTATATATATATATATATATATATATATATATATATATATATATATATATATATATATATATATATATATATATATATATATAATATAGGGAGGAACCACCTCTAGAACTGTCCTATGGACCCTCATCCTCAGAGAAAAGAATAAACTTGCTTCAGGGAAAACTCAAGGTTCTCCCTGAAGCTGTTTGAGAATTTTCTCCTACCACCCCCTATATTTCAAGTATGTTTTATTTAAAGACAAAATACATTGCCCAAACATTCACAAAAATACAACAGAAAGTAAAACAACATAGGTAACTCAGAGCTACATCTCGAATACTTCATCCAGCTCCCCTGCGGTGGGCCGCGTGCCCAGAATGCTGCGGGCATTTTCTCTCTGGATCGCAACACTGAGTCTCTGAAAGAGGAAGCTGGTCGCCCTGTGGTCCTTAGTTTCTATGATGAGCTTTTCACCCAGCTCTTTGAGGAACTTCAGAGCACACTTGCCCCATGCTCCAAGGGTCTTCGACCCTATTGGAATGAAGTTATAGCAAGGGGGAAAAGTCTTCATATTTTCGGATCTTCTGGGTCTCCCTGTGGCTGACAGCTCCACCCCCTTCCACTACAGAGTATGGCAAGTAGGTGTCTGCCAATGTGGCGGCACAGCTGTAGTCCCAGGCAATCTGCTTTCCATCCTTCCAGGGTAGCATAATGGCTCCATCAGGACGCTTTTGACTTCCATCAGACCTCTGCACTTGGGGTTCCCGTTGAGCTGGGCAACGGGCTGTGGCGAGGGTTCTCTTTATGATGTCATTGACCTACTCATGTCTGGCATACTTCCGTTCTGCTGTGTGACACACGAGACCATGAAGTCCGAATTGGTCAGCTGTTGCCCTGCCGCAAATACACCTATGTTCGGTGAGGATGGGGGCGGCTAGGCGAAGAGCAACACCAATCCGAATGGTCTGTGGGTCGAGACGGGTGCCCGGGGAGGAATTGGGAACAGCTAACAGGAAATCTCCTGAGTGTGGTGCCTTCACTGCCAGGAGACGAGCTTTGTCCTTTCCTGAAGCATTGGAGAGCATTCTGTTGGCGATATATATATATATATATATATATATATATATATATATATATATATATATATATATATATATATATCTATATATATATATATGTATATATATATATATATATATATATATATATATATATATATATATATGTATATATATATATTATATATATATATATATATATATATATATATATATATATTTATATATATATATATATATATATATATATATATATATACATTATATATATAATATAATATATTTATTATTATTATTATTATCACACTGGCCGATTCCCACCAAGGCAAAGTGGCCCGAAAAGGAAAACTTTCACCATCATTCACTCCATCACTGTCTTGCCAGAAGGGTGCTTTACACTACAGTTTTTAAACTGCAACATTAACACCCCTCCTTCAGAGTGCAGGCACTGTACTTCCCATCTCCAGGACTCAAGTCCGGCCTGCCGGTTTCCCTGAACCCCTTCATAAATGTTACTTTGCTCACACTCCAACAGCACGTCAAGTATTAAAAACCATTTGTCTCCATTCACTCCTATCAAACACGCTCACGCATGCCTGCTGGAAGTCCAAGCCCCTCGCACACAAAACCTCCTTTACCCCCTCTCTCCAACCTTTCCTAGGCCGACCCCTACCCCGCCTTCCTTCCACTACAGACTGATACACTCTTGAAGTCATTCTGTTTCGCTCCATTCTCTCTACATGTCTGAACCACCTCAACAACCCTTCCTCAGCCCTCTGGACAACAGTTTTGGTAATCCCGCACCTCCTCCTAACTTCCAAACTACGAATTCTCTGCATTATATTCACACCACACATTGCCCTCAGACATAACATCTCCACTGCCTCCAGCCTTCTCCTCGCTGCAACATTCATCATGCATGCTTCACACCCATATAAGAGCGTTGGTAAAACTATACTCTCATACATTCCCCTCTTTGCCTCCAAGGACAAAGTTCTTTATCTCCACAGACTCCTAAGTGCACCACTCACTCTTTTCCCCTCATCAATTCTATGATTCACCTCATCTTTCATAGATCCATCCGCTGACACGTCCACTCCCAAATATCTGAATACATTCACCTCCTCCATACTCTCTCCCTCCAATCTGATATTCAATCTTTCATCTCCTAATCTTTTTGTTATCCTCATAACCTTACTCTTTCCTGTATTCACCTTTAATTTTCTTCTTTTGCACACCCTACCAAATTCATCCACCAATCTCTGCAACTTCTCTTCAGAATCTCCCAAGAGCACAGTGTCATCAGCAAAGAGCAGCTGTGACAACTCCCACTTTGTGTGTGATTCTTTATCTTTTAACTCCACGCCTCTTGCCAAGACCCTCGCATTTACTTCTCTTACAACCCCATCTATAAATATATTAAACAACCACGGTGACATCACACATCCTTGTCTAAGGCTTACTTTTACTGGGAAAAAATTTCCCTCTTTACTACATACTCTAACTTGAGCCTCACTATCCTCGTAAAAACTCTTCACTGCTTTCAGTAACCTACCTCCTACACCATACACTTGCAACATCTGCCACATTGCCCCCCTATCCACCCTGTCATACGCCTTTTCCAAATCCATAAATGCCACAAAGACCTCTTTAGCCTTATCTAAATACTGTTCACTTATATGTTTCACTGTAAACACCTGGTCCACACACCCCCTACCTTTCCTAAAGCCTCCTTGTTCATCTGCTATCCTATTCTCCGTCTTACTCTTAATTCTTTCAATAATAACTCTACCATACACTTTACCAGGTATACTCAGCAGACTTATCCCCCTATAATTTTTGCACTCTTTTATCCCCTTTGCCTTTATACAAAGGAACTATGTATGCTCTCTGCCAATCCCTAGGTACCTTACCCTCTTCCATACATTTATTAAATAATTGCACCAACCACTCCAAAACCATATCCCCACCTGCTTTTAACATTTCTATCTTTATCCCATCAATCCCGGCTGCCTTACCCCCTTTCATTTTACCTACTCCCCCACACTCACAACTGGCTCTTCCTCACTCCTACAAGATGTTATTCCTCCTTGTCCTATACACGAAATCACAGCTTCCCTATCTTCATCAACATTTAACAATTCCTCAAAATATTCCCTCCATCTTCCCAATACCTCTAACTCTCCATTTAATAACTCTCCTCTCCTATTTTTAACTGACAAATCCATTTGTTCTCTAGGCTTTCTTAACTTGTTAATCTCACTCCAAAACTTTTTCTTATTTTCAACAAAATTTGTTGATAACATCTCACCCACTCTCTCATTTGCTCTCTTTTTACATTGCTTCACCACTCTCTTAACCTCTCTCTTTTTCTCCATATACTCTTCCCTCCTTGCATCACTTCTACTTTGTAAAAACTTCTTATATGCTAACTTTTTCTCCCTTACTACTCTCTTTACATCATCATTCCACCAATCGCTCCTCTTCCCTCCCGCACCCACTTTCCTGTAACCACAAACTTCTGCTGAACACTCTAACACTACATTTTTAAACCTACCCCATACCTCTTCGACCCCATTGCCTATGCTCTCATCAGCCCATCTATCCTCCAATAGCTGTTTATATCTTACCCTAACTGCCTCCTCTTTCAGTTTATAAACGTTCACCTCTCTCTTCCCTGATACTTCTATTCTCCTTGTATCCCATCTACCTTTTACTCTCAGTGTAGCTACAACTAGAAAGTGATCTGATATATCTGTGGCCCCTCTGTAAACATGTACATCCTGAAGTCTACTCAACAGTCTTTTATCTACCAATACATAATCCAACAAACTACTGTCATTTCGCCCTACATCATATCTTGTATACTTATTTATCCTCTTTTTCTTAAAATATGTATTACCTATAACTAAACCCCTTTCTATACAAAGTTCAATCAAAGGGCTTCCATTATCATTTACACCTGGCACCCCAAACTTACCTACCACACCCTCTCTAAATGTTTCTCCTACTTTAGCATATATATATACATTATATATATATAATGTATAATATATATATATATATATATATATATATATATATATATATATATATATATATATATATATATAATACAATGTCGTGCCGAATAGGCAGAACTTGCGATCTTGGCTTAAATAGCAACACTCATCTTGCCATATAGGACAAGTGAAAATTTGTGTATTACCTGGAGTTTACCTGGAGAGAGTTTCGGGGGTCAACGCCCCCGCGGCCCGGTCTGTGACCAGGCCTCCTGGTGGATCAGCGCCTGATCAACCAGGCTGTTGCTGCTGGCTGCACGCAAACCAACGTACGAGCCACAGCCCGGCTGATCAGGAACTGCCTTTAGGTGCTTGTCCAGTGCCAGCTTGAAGACTGCCAGGGGTCTGTTGGTAATCCCCCTTATGTGTGCTGGGAGGCAGTTGAACAGTCTCGGTCCCCTGACACTTATTGTATGGTCTCTTAACGTGCTAGTGACACCCCTGCTTTTCATTGGGGGGATGGTGCATCGTCTGCCAAGTCTTTTGCTTTCGTAGTGAGTGATTTTCGTGTGCAAGTTCGGTACTAGTCCCTCTAGGATTTTCCAGGTGTATATAATCATGTATCTCTCCCTCCTGCGTTCCAGGGAATACAGGTTTAGAAACCTCAAGCGCTCCCAGTAATTGAGGTGTTTTATCTCCGTTATGCGCGCCGTGAAAGTTCTCTGTACATTTTCTAGGTCGGCAATTTCACCTGCCTTGAAAGGTGCTGTTAGAGTGCAGCAATATTCCAGCCTAGATAGAACAAGTGACCTGAAGAGTGTCATCATGGGCTTGGCCTCCCTAGTTTTGAAGGTTCTCATTATCCATCCTGTCATTTTTCTAGCAGATGCGATTGATACAATGTTATGGTCCTTGAAGGTGAGATCCTCCGACATAATCACTCCCAGGTCTTTGACGTTGGTGTTTCGCTCTATTTTGTGGCCAGAATTTGTTTTGTACTCTGATGAAGATTTAATTTCCTCATGTTTACCATATCTGAGTAATTGAAATTTCTCATCGTTGAACTTCATATTGTTTTCTGCAGCCCACTGAAAGATTTGGTTGATGTCCGCCTGGAGCCTTGCAGTGTCTGCAATGGAAGACACTGTCATGCAGATTCGGGTGTCATCTGCAAAGGAAGACACGGTGCTGTGGCTGACATCCTTGTCTATGTCGGATATGAGGATGAGGAACAAGATGGGAGCTAGTACTGTGCCTTGTGGAACAGAGCTTTTCACCGTAGCTGCCTCGGACTTTACTCTGTTGACGACTACTCTCTGTGTTCTGTTAGTGAGGAAATTATAGATCCATCGACCAACTTTTCCTGTTATTCCTTTAGCGCGCATTTTGTGCGCTATTACGCCATGGTCACACTTGTCGAAGGCTTTTGCAAAGTCTGTATATATTACATCTGCATTCTTTTTGTCTTCTAGTGCATTTAGGACCTTGTCGTAGTGATCCAGTAGTTGAGACAGACAGGAGCGACCTGTTCTAAACCCATGTTGCCCTGGGTTGTGTAACTGATGGGTTTCTAGATGGGTGGTGATCTTGCTTCTTAGGACCCTTTCAAAGATTTTTATGATATGGGATGTTAGTGCTATTGGTCTGTAGTTCTTTGCTGTTGCTTTACTGCCCCCTTTGTGGAGTGGGGCTATGTCTGTTGTTTTTAGTAACTGAGGGACGACCCCCGTGTCCATGCTCCCTCTCCATAGGATGGAAAAGGCTCGTGATAGGGGCTTCTTGCAGTTCTTGATGAACACAGAGTTCCATGAGTCTGGCCCTGGGGCAGAGTGCATGGGCATGTCATTTATCGCCTGTTCGAAGTCATTTGGCGTCAGGATAACATCGGATAGGCTTGTGTTAATCAAATTTTGTGGCTCTCTCATAAAAAATTCATTTTGATCTTCGACTCTCAGTCTGGTTAGCGGCTTGCTAAAAACTGAGTCATATTGGGACTTGAGTAGCTCACTCATTTCCTTGCTGTCATCTGTGTAGGACCCATCTTGTTTAAGTAGGGGCCCAATACTGGACGTTGTTCTCGATTTTGATTTGGCATAGGAGAAGAAATACTTTGGGTTTCTTTCGATTTCATTTATGGCTTTTAGTTCTTCCCGCGATTCCTGACTCCTAAAGGATTCTTTTAGCTTAAGTTCGATGCTTGCTATTTCTCTGACCAGTGTCTCCCTGCGCATTTCTGATATATTGACCTCTTTTAGCTGCTCTGTTATTCTTTTCCGTCGCCTGTAAAGGGAGCGCCTGTCTCTTTCTATTTTACATCTACTCCTCCTTTTTCTTAGAGGAATAAGCCTTGTGCATACATCGAGTGCCACCGAGTTAATCTGTTCTAGGCATAAGTTTGGGTCTGTGTTGCTTAGTATATCTTCCCAGCTTATATCGGTTAGGACTTGGTTTACTTGGTCCCACTTTATGTTTTTGTTATTGAAGTTGTATTTGGTGAATGCTCCCTCGTGACTAGTCTCATTTTGTCGGTCTGAGGCTCCACGCATACATGTCTGAACCTCAATTATGTTGTGATCTGAGTATATTGTTTTTGATATGGTGACATTTCTTATCAGATCATCATTGTTAGTGAAGATGAGGTCTAGTGTATTCTCCAGTCTAGTAGGCTCTATTATTTGCTGGTTTAAATTGAATTTTGTGCAGAGATTTAAAAGCTCGTGTGAGTGTGAGTTTTCATCAGAGCTGCCTCCTGGTGTTATTACTGCAACAATATTATTTGCTATATTCCTCCATTTTAGGTGCCTTAAGTTGAAATCCCCCAGGAGCAAGATGTTGGGTGCAGGAGCTGGAAGATTTTCCAGACAGTGGTCAATTTTTAACAGCTGTTCCTGGAATTGCTGGGATGTTGCATCCGGAGGCTTGTAGACTACCACAATGACTAGGTTTTGGTTCTCGACCTTTACTGCTAAAACTTCCACTACGTCATTTGAGGCATTAAGCAGTTCTGTGCAAACAAGTGACTCTGCAATGTACAGGCCAACCCCCCCCTTTTGCCTGTTCACTCTGTCACATCTGTATAGGTTGTAACCTGGGATCCATATTTCGTTGTCCAAGTGATCCTTTATGTGGGTCTCAGTGAAAGCCGCGAACATTGCCTTTGCCTCTGCAAGCAGTCCACGGATGAAAGGTATTTTGTTGTTTATTGCTGGCTTTAGACCCTGTATATTTGCAAAGAAGAATGTTATCGGACTGGTGGTATTGTTGGTACTGGGGGGGGATTTTTTTTCCGGCATTAGTATCTGTATCTGTTGGTTTGGAGTGGAGGCCATCGACTGTGGTTCCACTCCAGGAATGACTGGATTTGGTGTACGATTTCTGCCATTTCCTGCCAGTTTTTTTTCCTTCCTGGCACTAAAAAACCTCTCCCTCTTGAGTGGCTGTGGCTACCCAGGTTTTCCCATGGCCTGGATGTTTTGTATCTTTTTGTCCCCTTTAGATGGTATGCCTGGCAATTTAAGTTATAGCACAGTCTTTCCTGTACTGAAGAGGTACACATTTCAGGGTGAAAAAGCTTACAGGAAGGGAGTTTGCATTTTCCTGTTGTCATATGGGCATGACATTTTCTAGGGTGGTCATAGTTGCATGTCCCATCTGTTTTTCCAGATTTCCCATGCCAGCAGATACCAAGTGCATAGTATGTGCACAGGCTTGGTTTCCGTTTGCCTTGGGTTTCTGTGACTGTATTCCCTGTTGGTGCATGTTTCCCTGTTTTATTCCTATCCTCCTTAGCACCAACAATGGAGCTCCCACCAGTTGTTTTTGGTAATTTATCCTCACTATTGCTATTGGAGTCCTCTTGTTTGCTATTTCCTGCGGTATTTCTGGTTTGCAATATTGGTTTTATCTTATCTTTGACTACACTTGTTTCCCTACTATGGCTCCTGTCCTCTATGAGGTCATTTATATGTATTCCTTCCTGCGTATAATTCCCGACTACCTGGACAAAATCTCTAGCTTCACCATTACTGTCTACCAGGACAGTATCTCCAGCTTCACCATTTCTGTCTCCCAGGACAGCACCTCCAGCTTCACCATTACTGTCTCCCAGGACAGTATCTCCAGCTTCACCATTACTGTCTCCCAGGACAGCACCTCCAGCTTCACCATTACTGTCTCCCAGGACAGCACTATCAGCCCTACATTTACTGACTACAAGGACATCACCTCCAGCCTTACAGTTTGTGACTACATGGCCAGTATCAAGGGCAGTACCATTCAGCCCGGACTTTTTATGTTCCCATCTGTTGTAGAAAGCTTCCAGGTTTTCTATGAAAGCAGCTTTGATGTTATCCTCTTTTAATACCCTTGTGATTTTAGTCCACAGATTTTCCTCATTTGGGCATACCCAAAAACACTTCTCTGTTTTAATACTGCTTGTAGCTAGTTCTGGGATATCTGCACAAGGAGCGTGACACCAATTTCCACAAAAATGACAATTTATCCATGTGGTAGCCCGTTTGTTTGACTGACCACAGACTACACACAGCTTCATAATGATTTGAATGGTTGATTTACTGCAAGTCTACTAGCAACCTCTTGAATATTATATTAATAACCTTAAATGAAGCTCTAGCTATTTGTATTTCTGTTTCTAACTCTTTTTGTATATTGGACAGCTTACCGTCACGTTCCTGATTTTTAATTATGCAATAATTTCGCCAAAATCATTCCGAACCTAACGAAAAAAATGTATTTGATTGTGTTTGTTTAGTACTAAATTATTGTAAAAGTATTTAAAATATTTTTAGTTGGGTTAGGCTAAAATAAATTGCTCTTGTTATAATAAGGTTTGGTAAGTTTTCTAAGATTCTTTTGGTGCAAAATTAAAATTTTTTACATTAACATTAATGAAAAAAATATATCTTTAAAAGTATAAGAGAAAATTTCAGAAAGGACTTAATTTTAAATGAGTTCTTGCTAATTGACCAGTTTTACATATTCGGTACGACACACACACACACACACACACACACACACATATATATATATATATATATATATATATATATATATATATATATATATATATATATAAGTAGTACCAGAGGCGGCTCAGTGGCGTCCTTTTCCTGAGTGGCTCATCCTGAAAAGGGCTGCGGCTGAGTGGCTCCCTTTCAAACCTATATGCTAATGACCTTTTTCACACCTATATGCTAATGACCTTTTTCACACCTATATGCTAATGACCTTTTTCACACCTATATGCTAATGACCTTTTTCACACCTATATGCTAATGACCTTTTTCACACCTATATGCTAATGACCTTTTTCACACCTATATGCTAATGACCTTTTTCACACCTATATGCTAATGACCTTTTTCACACCTATATGCTAATGACCTTAACCCCGCCCATGACCCCCACCCACGACCCCCCTCTCCCCCAACGCCCCCACTTACGACCCCCACCCCGCGCCCCCCGCCCTCGCGCCCGCCCGCGCCCCCGCCCACGCCCCCACCCGCCCCTGCCCTAGCGCCGACCCACTGACCCCACCGCACCCTCGCGCCCGCCCTCGCCCCTCGCGCCCCGCGCCCTCGCGCCCGCCTGCGCCTTCTGCTGCGCCTTCTGCAGCGTCGTCCGGATCGCCCCCGCTCCCCGAATTTTTTTCAGATTTTTTTCGAATTTTTTTTTTGAATTTCATTTTCTTGTGCTCTCCTCGGATCAAATTTTTGAGGTTCCCCCCTCTCCCCACTTTCACCCCCATCCCATTTTTTTTTCTCGATAATACAAAGACTCCATCTCCTCGGATCAAATTTTTGAGGTTCCCCCTCCCACTTTCACCCCCGTCCCACCCCCCCTCCCCGAATTTTTTCCGATTTGTTTTTCATTTTCTTATGATCTCCATCTTCTCGGATCAAATTTTTGAGGTTCGCCCTCCCACTTTCACCCCCATCTCCTTGGATCAAGTTTTTCTCGATAATACAAAGACTCCATCTCCTTGGATCAAGGTTTTCTCGATAATACAAAGACTCCATCTCCTCGGATCAAGTTTTTTTGGATTCCCCCCTCTTGCATCCCAAATTCCCTGCTCCAATTCCTCGGATCAAATTTTTCTCGAAATCAAAGTCTCCATCTCCTTGGATCAAGTTTTTCTCGATAATACAAAGACTCCATCTCCTTGGATCAAAGTTTTTCTCGATATCAACAATACCAAGACTCCATCTCCTTGGATCAAGTTTTTGGGTACCCCTCCTTCCACTCCCAAAATTTCTCCTCCATCTCCTTGGATCAAGATTTTCTCGATAATACAAAGACTCCATCTCCTTGGATTAAGGTTTTTGGATTCACCCCTCTGGGGGTAAGCATTCAAAAATGGACTCCCACTTGCATCCCAAATATTCTTGCTCTACTTCCTTGAATCAAGGTTTTCTCGATAATACAAAGACTCCATCTCCTTGGAACAAGTTTTTTCTCTATAATACAAAGACTCCATCTCCTCGGATCAAGTTTTTCTCGAAATCAAAGTCTCCATCTCCTTGGATCAAGCTTTTCTCGATAATACAAAGACTCCATCTCCTTGGATCAAAGTTTTTCTCGATAATACAAAGACTCCATCTCCTCGGATCAAGTTTTTGGATTCCTCCCTCTCAGGGTAAGCATTCAAATGAACTCCTATGGGGCATGGTACTCTTACTACAGGTCTAAACAAGTGTGAAGTCACCCCACCTGTGTTTACTCGGCGGTCAGTGACGTCACATGATGACCTCACACATACAGGCTGAATCTTGTCGACTTCCCCCTATGTCAGTGACGTCACGTGATGACCGCACACACAGGCTGAATCTTGTCGAGCAGACATTAACTTAAAATGTAGGATAACACTATTTATTATACAACCAATGCATTTCATATACAACACAGGGAAAACATTTTCACTCTTAACCCAGGATAACCCAAATAATTTCACATTTTTTTCGTTAATACCCACAAAAATCCACAATTTCTTTACAAAATACAACACAAGTCTAGACATTTTTCTCGTTTTAACTATTTCATCAGAAAAACTCACCACAACACTTATAAACACTTTTCGATTAATTCACTAGTCACAATTTTACATATTACGAAGTTAATACGCACACACACCTCACTTTACTTTGAACACCTTCAAAACACTCGCATAAATCATTTGAATACTCACAAAAATACCTTTGAACATTTCCAAACAACACTGAAACACTTCCAAAATATCATTTTGAGTACTCCCAAATACACCACTGAATACTACTAAAACACCACTGAATACAGTCAAAACACCAACAAAATCACCATAAACTAAGATCAACATAACAGACTAACACCCATCTCAAATCCACTAAAATCACTGTAACCAAGATATTCACAAAATTCTATGACCACCTAGCCCACACACACACACACACACACACACACACACACACACACACACACACACTTTTCTCAATATCTCTTAAGAAATATTCTCTAATCGAAAACCTTTATCATCTCACTACAGAACAACCCCAAGATTACTTCGAACACTCTAATAAATCATTTGTATACTCACATAAACACCTTTGAACATTTCCAAACAACACTAAAACATTTCCAAGACAACATTTTGAATACTCCCAAATAAGATTTATCATCTCTAATTTATCTACACTTTCATATTTCATTAAATTACAACTCATCCCCCAAAACTCCTCCCTCATTCTCCAGATTTTTGCAACAGTATCACAAAAACTAACTCAGACACCTTACTTTGTACAACACCAAAAACACCATCATTTACCTTTGAATACTCCAAAAACATCATTCGAATACCCCCAAATCACCACTGAATACTCCCAGAACACCTTCATAAATACTCTTGCACATCATTTGAACACCTTCAAAAACACCTTTGAATAGTCTCAAACACCATTTGAGTACTCCCAAATACACCACTGAATACTACTAAAACACTTTTTTCTCGTTTTAACTAATTTCATCAGAAAAGTCACAACATAACCCACAACATATAATCACTTTTCAGCAACTCTAGTTCGTCAACAACACCCACAACCCACAACACCCACAACACCCACAACCCCTAACACCCACAACCCACAAATTTTTCTCGTTTTAACTAATTTCATCAGAAAAAGTCACAACACCCACAACAACAACCCACTTATAACATCTTTTCGGTATCTCTAGTTCGACAACAACACCCACAACACCCACATCCCACAACACCCACAACCCACATCACCCACAACCCACAACACCCACAACCCACAATTTTTTCTCGTTTTAACTAATTTCATCAGAAAAAGTCACAGTAACAACCCACTAATAACATCTTTTCGGTATCTCTAGTTCGACAACAACACCAACAACCCACAACACCCACATCCCACAACACCCACAACCCACATCACCCACAACCCATAACACCCACAACCCACAATTTTTTCTCGTTTTAACTAATTTCATCAGAAAAAGTCACAACAACAACCCACTTATAACATCTTTTCGGTATCTCTAGTTCGACAACAACACCCACAACCCACAACACCCACATCCCACAACACCCACAACCCTCATCACCCACAACCCACAAATTTTTCTCGTTTTAACTAATTTTCATCAGAAAAAGTCACAACACCTACAACAACAACCCACTTATAACATCTTTTCGGTATCTCTAGTTCGACAACAACACCCACAACCCACATCACCCACAACAACAACACGCTTATAACGTCTTTTCGGTATCTCTAGTTCGACAACAACACCCACAACCCACAACACCCACAACTCACAATTTTTTTTTCTCGTTTTAACTAATTTCATCAGAAAAAGTCACATCAACAACCCACAACTTATAACCACTTTTTCGACATCACTAGTTCGACAACAACACCCACATCCCCCAGCACCCCACAACTCACATCACCCACAAAAACAACCCACTTATATCATCTTTTTTGGTATCTCTAGTTCGACTGCATTACCCACAACCCTCATCACTTACCAATTTATTCACAATTTATTCGATACAAATTTTTCCCCTTATTTTTACTGAATCTTAAATGTAATACACTTTCCTCTTTACATTACTAAATTTCTAATAAAATCCTCTCCATACCCATCTCCTTGTATCCACTTAAATTGATATTATACTCACAACAACTAATCTCACTACCCAACTACTGCGACATGTTTCAACATCCTCCATTCTTTTCCAATATATCATAACTTTTCAATTCTATAATTTCTTTTTAAAATATTCACACATTACCTTTATTTTCAGTAAAATCTCCCCATATTTCATTAAATTTCTAATACAAAACTCCCCATACCCCTCTCCATCTCACCCACATTTCTTTACATCCACTCACCCATCTCCCAACACATCTCTTCTGAACACACACAAAAATCACATTTTACATCCACAAATGCATCTCATCACCCATCTCAAATCCACTAAAATCACTGTAATCAAGATATTCACAAAACTCTATGACCACCTAACACACACACACACACACACACACACACACACACACACACACACACACACACACACACACACACACACACACACACCTCACTTTAATTTGAACATCTTCAAAACACTCTCATACATCATTTGAGACTACCTTTTTCTCAATATCTCTTAAGAAATATTCTCTCATCCACAACCTTTATCATCTCACTGCAGAAGAACCCCAAGATTACTTCGAACACTCTCATAAATCATTTGAATACTCACATAAACACCTTTGAACATTTCCAAACAACTCTGAAGCACTTCCAAAATATTTTGAATACTCCCAAATAAGATTTATCATCTCTATTTTATCTACACTTACACATTTCATTAACTGAAATTACAACTCATCCACCATACTACTCCCTGTCTCCAGACTTTACGACATTATCACAAAAACTAACTCAGACACTTATGACATGAGACATTTTAAAAAAACTAACACAAACACATATCTGTTATATCTCCAATATCTAAGATCACCACAATCAAGACGTTTACCAAATTCTATATCCCCACCACTAAGATCACTCATTTTTTGTACACATTCTCTTAAAACATTATCATAACGAAGATCACTAAAACTATCTATACTTTTACTAAGATCACATAACATTTTGTCTTCTCTAACTCACCCACCAATTTACATTATCATTTACACTTACACATTTCATTAACCGAAATTACATCTCATCCACCTAACTCCTCCCTCATTCTCCAGACTTTACAACATTAGCACAAAAAAAAAATACTAACTCATTTCACTTATGACATGAGACATTACCATATCTAACACACTGACTAACTTTGAACCAACTCTGAACACCACTGATCATCTTCAAAAAAATACTCTGCATATCATTTGAACACTTACCTCAAAAATCACTAATATCACAGAAAACACTCATTTTTATAAACATTTCACACAAAAAATCATATTTGACAATATCTAAGCGCACTCACCTCACTACCACCAACACACGATGTCACACCTCACAGGACCGACGAGCTCACCTCCAGTGACGTCACACTCCCATCTGTGTTACTTGGTGGTAGTGAGGTGAGTGCGCTTAGATATTGTCAAATAGAATTTTTTGTGTGAAATGTTTATAAAAATGAGTGTTTTCTATGATATTAGTGATTTTTGAGGTAATTGAACATGGGTGATTGTTGTTGGTGGTTGTCTTAGATTAAGTGTGTGTACAAGATACGTTTTCAGTTGATGGTGGTCATGTACTAAGTGTTTGCGTATTAGGTTTGTGTTCATGCTTTTTTTTTATGCGCCAATGGGGAGGGAGTTCTTGGTTATAGTGATTTGAGGGGATTTCTATAAAAAGGGTGTTAGATGGTGATGTTAAACTTAGTTTCTGGTGATTTTGACGGTGATTTGGTAGTATTCAGTGGTGATGTGGTAGTAATCAGTAGTGTTTTGGGAGTATTCTGAGGTGTTTGATGGTGTTTTTTGAAGGTGTTCAAATGATGTGCAGAGTATTTTTTTGAAGATGATCAGTGGTGTTCAGAGTTGGTTCAAAGTTAGTCAGTGTGTTAGATATGGTAATGTCTCATGTCATAAGTGAAATGAGTTAGTATTTTTTTGTGTGTTAATGTTGTAAAGTCTGGAGAATGAGGGAGGAATTTGGTGGATGAGGTGTAATTTCGGTTAATGAAATGTGTAAGTGTGAATGATAATGTAAATTGGTGGGTGAGTTAGAGAAGACAAAATATTATGTGATCTTAGTAAAAGTATAGATAGTTTTAGTGATCTTCGTTATGATGATGTTTTAAGAGAATGTGTACAAAAAATGAGTGATCTTAGTGGTGGGGATATAGAATTTGGTAAACGTCTTGATTGTGGTGATCATAGATATTGGAGATATAACAGATATGTGTTTGTGTTAGTTTTGGTGAAATGTCTCATGTCATAAGTGTCTGAGTTAGTTTTTGTGATAATGTCGTAAAGTCTGGAGACTGGCTCTGGTGGCCTGGTGGTTAACGCTCTCGCTTCACACGGTGAGGGCCTGGGTTCGATTCCCAGCCAGAGTAGAAACATTGGGCGTGTTTCTTTCCACCTGTTGTCTATGTTCCCCATCAGTAAAATGGATACCTGGGTGTTAGTCGACTGGTGTGGGTCGCATCCTGGGACACTGACCTAAGGAGGCCTGGTCACAGACCGGGCCGCGGGGGCGTTGACCCCCGGAACTCTCTCCAGATAAACTCCAGATAAACTCCAGTATGGTGGATGAGTTGTAATTTCAGTTAATGAAATGTGTAAGTGTAGATAAATTAGAGATGATAAATCTTATTTGGGAGTATTCAAAATGATATTTTGGAAGTGCTTCAGAGTTGTTTGGAAATGTTCAAAGGTGTTTATGTGAGTATTCAAATGATTTATGAGAATGTCGAAGTAATCTTGGGGTTCTTCTGTAGTGAGATGATAAAGGTTGTGGATGAGAGAATATTTCTTAAGAGATATTGAGAAAAAGGTGGTCTCAAATGATGTATGAGAGTGTTTTGAAGATGTTCAAAGTAAAGTGAGGTGTGTGTGTGTGTGTGTGTGTGTGTGTGTGTGTGTGTGTGTGTGTTAGGTGGTCATAGAGTTCTGTGAATATCTTGGTTACAGTGATTTTAGTGGATTTGAGATGGGTGATGAGATGCATTTGTGGATGTGAAATGTGATTTTTGTGTGTGTTCAGAAGAGATGTGTTGGGAGATGGGTGAGTGGATGTAAAGAAATGTGGGTGAGATGGAGAGGGGTATGGGGAGTTTTGTATTAGAAATTTAATGAAATATGGGGAGATTTTACTGAAAATAAAGGTAATGTGTGAATATTTTAAAAAGAAATTATAGAATTGAAAAGTTATGATATATTGGAAAAGAATGGAGGATGTTGAAACATGTCGCAGTAGTTGGGTAGTGAGATTAGTTGTTGTGAGTATAATATCAATTTAAGTGGATACAAGGAGATGGGTATGGAGAGGATTTTATTAGAAATTTAGCAATGTAAAGAGGAATGCGTATTACATTTAAGATTCAGTAAAAAGAAGGGGAAAAATTTGTATCGAATAAATTGTGAATAAATTGGTAAGTGATGAGGGTTGTGGGTAATGCAGTCGAACTAGAGATAACAAAAAAGATGATATAAGTGGGTTGTTTTTGTGGGTGATGTGAGTTGTGGGGTGTTGGGGGATGTGGGTGTTGTTGTCGAACTAGTGATGTCGAAAAAGTGATTATAAGTTGTGGGTTGTTGATGTGACTTTTTCTGATGAAATTAGTTAAAACGAGAAAAAAAAATTGTGAGTTGTGGGTGTTGTGGGTTGTGGGTGTTGTTGTCGAACTAGAGATACCGAAAAGACGTTATAAGCGTGTTGTTGTTGTGGGTGATGTGGGTTGTGGGTGTTGTTGTCGAACTAGAGATACCGAAAAGATGTTATAAGTGGGTTGTTGTTGTGGGTGTTGTGACTTTTTCTGATGAAAATGAGTTAAAACGAGAAAAATTTGTGGGTTGTGGGTGATGAGGGTTGTGGGTGTTATGGGATGTGGGTGTTGTGGGTTGTGGGTGTTGTTGTCGAACTAGAGATACCGAAAAGATGTTATAAGTGGGTTGTTGTTGTGAATTTTTGTGATGAAATTAGTTAAAACGAGAAAAAAATGTGGGTTGTGGGTGTTGTGGGTTGTGGGTGATGTGGGTTATGGGTGTTGTGGGATGTGGGTGTTGTGAGTTGTGGGTGTTGTTGTCGAACTAGAGATACCGAAAAGATGTTATAAGTGGGTTGTTGTTGTGACTTTTTCTGATGAAATTAGTTAAAACGAGAAAAAATTGTGGGTTGTGTTTGTTGTGGGTTGTGGGTGATGTGGGTTGTGGGTGTTGTGGGATGTGGGTGTTGTGGGTTGTGGGTGATGTGGGTTGTGGGTGATGTGGGTTGTGGGTGTTGTGGGATGTGGGTGTTGTGGGTTGTGGGTGATGTGGGTTGTGGGTGTTGTGGGATGTGGGTGTTGTGGGTTGTGGGTGTTGTTGTCGAACTAGAGATACCGAAAAGATGTAATAAGTTGTGGGTTGTTGTTGTGACTTTTTCTGATGAAATTAGTTAAAACGAGAAAAAAATTGTGGGGTATGGGGTGTTGTGGGTTGTGGGTGTTGTGGGTTGTGGGTGATGTGGGCTGTGGGTGTTGTGGGGTGTGGGTGTTGTGGGTTGTGGGTGTTGTCGAACTAGAGATACCGAAAAGATGTTATTAGTGGGTTGTTGCTGTGACTTTTTCTGATGAAATTAGTTAAAACGAGAAAAAATTGTGGGTTGTGGGTGTTGTGGGTTGTGGGTGATGTGGGTTGTGGGTGTTGTGGGATGTGGGTGTTGTGGGTGTTGTTGTCGAACTAGAGATACCGAAAAGATGTTATAAGTGGGTTGTTGTTGTGGGTGTTGTGGGTGTTGTGGGTTGTGGGTGTTGTTGACGAACTAGAGTTGCTGAAAAGTGATTATATGTTGTGGGTTATGTTGTGACTTTTTTTGATGAAATTAGTTAAAACGAGAAAAAAGTGTTTTAGTAGTATTCAGTGGTGTATTTGGGAGTACTCAAATGGTGTTTGAGACTATTCAAAGGTGTTTTTGAAGGTGTTCAAATGATGTGCAAGAGTATTTATGAAGGTGTTCTGGGAGTATTCAGTGGTGATTTGGGGGTATTCGAATGGTGTTTTTGGAGTATTCAAAGGTAAATGATGGTGTTTTTGGTGTTGTACAAAGTAAGGTGTCTGAGTTAGTTTTTGTGATACTGTTGCAAAAATCTGGAGAATGAGGGAGGAGTTTTGGGGGATGAGTTGTAATTTAATGAAATATGAAAGTGTAGATAAATTAGAGATGATAAATCTTATTTGGGAGTATTCAAAATGTTGTCTTGGAAATGTTTTAGTGTTGTTTGGAAATGTTCAAAGGTGTTTATGTGAGTATACAAATGATTTATTAGAGTGTTCGAAGTAATCTTGGGGTTGTTCTGTAGTGAGATGATAAAGGTTTTCGATTAGAGAATATTTCTTAAGAGATATTGAGAAAAGTGTGTGTGTGTGTGTGTGTGTGTGTGTGTGTGTGGGCTAGGTGGTCATAGAATTTTGTGAATATCTTGGTTACAGTGATTTTAGTGGATTTGAGATGGGTGTTAGTCTGTTATGTTGATCTTAGTTTATGGTGATTTTGTTGGTGTTTTGACTGTATTCAGTGGTGTTTTAGTAGTATTCAGTGGTGTATTTGGGAGTACTCAAAATGATATTTTGGAAGTGTTTCAGTGTTGTTTGGAAATGTTCAAAGGTATTTTTGTGAGTATTCAAATGATTTATGAGAGTGTTTTGAAGGTGTTCAAAGTAAAGTGAGGTGTGTGTGCGTATTAACTTCGTAATATGTAAAATTGTGACTAGTGAATTAATCGAAAAGTGTTTATAAGTGTTGTGGTGACTTTTTCTGATGAAATAGTTAAAACGAGAAAATGTCTAGACTTGTGTTGTATTTTGTAAAGAAATTGTGGATTTTTGTGGGTATTAACGAAAAAAATGTGAAATTATTTGGGTTATCCTGGGTTAAGAGTGAAAATGTTTTCCCTGTGTTGTATATGAAATGCATTGGTTGTATAATAAATAGTGTTTTCCTGCATTTTAAGTTAATGTCTGCTCGACAAGATTCAGCCTGTGTGTGCGGTCATCACGTGACGTCTCTGACATAGGGGGAAGTCGACAAGATTCAGCCTGTATGTGTGAGGTCATCATGTGACGTCACTGACCGCCGAATAAACACAGGTGGGGTGACGTCACACTTGTTTAGACCTGTAGTAAGAGTACCATGCCCCATAGGAGTTCATTTGAATGCTTACCCTGAGAGGGGGGAATCCAAAAACTTGATCCGAGGAGATGGAGTCTTTGTATTATCGAGAAAAACTTTGATCCAAGGAGATGGAGTCTTTGTATTATCGAGAAAAGCTTGATCCAAGGAGATGGAGACTTTGATTTCGAGAAAAACTTGATCCGAGGAGATGGAGTCTTTGTATTATCGAGAAAAAACTTGATCCAAGGAGACGGAGTCTTTGTATTATCGAGAAAACCTTGATTCAAGGAAGTAGAGCAGGAATATTTGGGATGCAAGTGGGAGTCCATTTTTGAATGCTTACCCCCAGAGGGAGGAATCCAAAAACCTTAATCCAAGGAGATGGAGTCTTTGTATTATCGAGAAAATCTTGATCCAAGGAGATGGAGGAGAAATTTTGGGCGTGGAAGGAGGGGTACCCAAAAACTTGATCCAAGGAGATGGAGTCTTGGTATTGTTGATATCGAGAAAAAACTTTGATCGTAGGAGATGGAGTCTTTGTATTATCGAGAAAAACTTGATCCAAGGAGATGGAGACTTTGATCTCGAGAAAAATTTGATCCGAGGAATTGGAGCAGGGAATTTGGGATGTAAGTGGGAGTCCATTTTGAATGCTTATACCCAGAGGGGGGAATCCAAAAAAACTTGATCCGAGGAGATGGTGTCTTTGTATTATCGAGAAAACCTTGATCCAAGGAGATGGGGGTGAAAGTGGGAGGGGGAACCTCAAAAATTTGATCCGAGGAGATGGCGATCATAAGAAAATGAAAAAAAATCTTAAAAAAATTCGGGGAGCAGGGGTGGGATGGGGGTGAAAGTGGGAAGGGGAACCTCAAAAATTTGATCCGAGGAGATGGAGTCTTTGTATTATCGAGAAAAAAAAATGGGATGGGGGTGAAAGTGGGGAGAGGGGGGAACCTCAAAAATTTGATCCGAGGAGAGCACAAGAAAATGAAATTCAAAAAATAAATTCGAAAAAAATCTGAAAAAAATTCGGGGAGCGGGGGCGATCCGGATGACGCTGCAGAAGGCGCAGCAGAAGGCGCGGGCGGGCGCGAGGGCGCGGGGCGCGAGGGGCGCGGGCGGGCGCGAGGGTGCGGCGGAGCCGGTGGGTCGGCGCTAGGGTGGGGCCGGGTGGGGGGGCGCGGGGGCGCGGGCGGGCGGGGGGCGCGGGGTGGGGGTCGTGGGTGGGGGCGTGGGGGGAGAGGGGGGTCATGGGTGGGGGCGTGGGGGGAGAGGGGGGTCATGGGTGGGGGTCGTGGGCGGGGTTAAGGTCAAGTGTAATTTATTTTAGCCTAACCGAACTAAATATATTTTAAATACGTTTACAGTAATTTAGTATTAAACAAACACAATCAAATATATTTTTTTCGTTAGGTTCAGAATGATTTTGGCGAAATTATTGCATTCACAAATTTTCACTTGTCCTATATAGCAAGATGAGCGTTGCTATTTAAGCCAAGATCGCAAGTTCTGCCTATTCGGCACGATGTATATATATATATATATATATATATATATATATATATATATATATATATATATATATATATATATATATATCAAAAGAACCTTACTTAACTTTATTATAAGAAGCGCAATTTAATTTAGCCTAATCCAGCTAAATATATTTTAGATAAGTTTACAATAATTTAATAATAAACAAACACGATGAAATATATTTTTTCGTTAGGTTCAGAACGCTTTTTGCGAAATTATTGCATACACAAACTTTCGCTTGCCTTATTCGGCAAGAATAGCATTACTATTTAAGCCAAAATCGCAGGTTTCACTTATTCGGGGGGGGGGGGGGTTGAAGAGGGTTGGTATAGTTTTAAAAATGCGGTATTAGAATGTGGGGCAGAAGTTTGTGGTTATAGGAGGGTGGGTGCAGTAGGAAAGAGGAGTGATTGGTGGAATGATGAAGTAAAGGGTGTGATAAAAGAGAAAAATTAGCTTATGAGAGGTTTTTACAAAGCAGAAGTGCTGTAAGAAGAGTAGAGTATATGGAGAGTAAAACAAACGTAAAGAGAGTGGTGAGAGAGTGCAAAAGAAGAACAGATGATAGAGTGGGAGAGGCACTGTCAAGATTTTTTAATGAAAATAAGAAAAAAATTTGGAGTGAGTTAAACAAGTTAAGAAAGCCTAGAGAACAAATGGATTTGTCAGTTAAAAACAGAATAGGGGAGTTAGTAGATGGGGAGATAGAGATTTTGGGTAGATGGCGAGAATATTTTGAGGAACTTTTAAATGTCAACGAAGAAAGGGAAGCGGTAATTTCATGCACTGGCCAAGAAGGTATACCATATTTTAGGAGTGAAGAAGAACAGGATGTGTGTGGGGGAGGTGCGTGAGGCATTACGTAGAATGAAAGGGGGTAAAGCAGCTGGAACCGACGGGATCATGACAGAAATGTTAAAAGCAGGGGGGGATATAGTGTTGGAGTGGTTGGTATTTTTGTTTAATAAATGTATGAAAGAGGGGAAGGTACCTAGGGATTGGCGGAGAGCATGTATAGTCCCCTTATATAAAGGGAAGGGGGACAAAAGAGATTGTAAAAATTATAGAGGAATAAGTTTACTGAGTATACCAGGAAAAATGTACGGTAGGGTTATAATTGAAAGAATTAGAGGTAAGACAGAATGTAGGATTGCGGATGAGCAAGGTAGGGAAGTTTTTATTGCATTTATGGATTTAGAAAAGGCATATGATAGAGTGGATAGGGGAGCAATGTGGCAGATGTTGCAAATATATGGAATAGGTGGTAAGTTACTAAAGGCTGTAAAGAGTTTTTATGAGGATAGTGAGGCTCAGGTTAGGGCGTGTACAGGGAGGGAGACTACTTCCCGGTAAAAGTAGGTCTTAGACAGGGATGTGTAATGTCAACATGGTTGTTTAATATATTTATAGATGGGGTTGTAAAAGAATTAAATGCTAGTGTGTTCGGGAGAGGGGTGGGATTAAATTGTGGGGAATCAAATACAAAATGGGAATTGACACAGTTACTTTTTGCTGATGATACTGTGCTTATGAGAGATTCTAAAGAAAAATTGCAAAGGTTAGTGGATGAGTTTGGGAGTGTGTGTAAAGGTAGAAAGTTGAAAGTGAACATAGAAAAGAGCAAGGTGATGAGGGTATCAAATGATTTAGATAAAGAAAAATTGGATATCAAATTGGGGAGGAGTATGGAAGAAGTGAATATTTTCAGATACTTGGGAGTTGACGTGTCGGCAGATGAATTTATGAAGGTTGAGGTTAATCATAGAACTGATGAGGGAAAAAGGCGAGTGGTGTGTTGAGGTATATGTGGAGACAAAAAACGTTATCAATGGAGGCAAAGAAGGGAATGTATGAAAGTATAGTAGTACCAACACTCTTATATGGGTGTGAAGCTTGGGTTGCGAATGCAGCAGCAAGGAGGCGGTTGGAGGCAGTGGAGATGTCCTGTCTAAGGGCAATGTATGGTGCAAATATTATGCAGAAAATTCGGAGTGTGGAAATTAGGAGAAGGAGTGGAGTTAATAAAAGTATTAGTCAGAGAGCTGAAGAGGGGTTGTTGAGGTGGTTTAGTCATTTAGAGAGAATGGATCAAAGTAGAACGACATGGAGAGCATTTAAATCTGTAGGGGAAGGAAGGCGGGGTAGGGGTCGTCCTCGAAAAGGTTGGAAGGAAGGGGTAAGGGAGGTTTTGTGGGCGAGGGGCTTGGACTTCCAGCAAGCGTGCGTGAGTGTGTTCGATAGGAGTGAATGGAGACGAATGGTATTTGGGACCTGATCTGTTGGAGTGTCATGTACATAACCTTCACGACTACGACAACTACTACTACAACTAACCCATCTGTTTGGGAAGGACCTACTTCCACTGGGGAATCCCGCCTACCAGTGACTATGCCCTCGTCTGCTACACCTGACGTTACTATATAAGCGCCAGGCTCCTTGCTTCTGCTTCAGAATCTCCACGACTATGGTGCTCTTCGCACCTACTCCTAGGTTGAGGGACTGATTACCTCATCTGTATATAGTCCTACTGTCTTCAAGCTATGTCCTAGAATTTGTATTGATAAAGCCACTGGATGGCGAAACGTCTACAATAAAGATACCCAGATGTTGCACATGTGTCTTAATTTCATCATTTAGTGAAAAGATTCAGGGAAACCGGTTATTTTTAAAAAGCCGGAATTGAGTCCTGGAAATGGGAAGTACAATGCCTGCACTCTAAAGGAGGGGTTTCGGGATATTAGCAGTTTGGAGGGATATGTTGTGTATCTTTATACGTATATGCTTCTAAATTGTCGTGTTCTGAGCACCTCTGCAAAAACAGTGATTATGTGTGAGTGAGGTGAAAGTGTTGAATGATGATGAAAGTATTTTCTTTTTGGGGATTTTCTTTCTCTTTGGGTCACCCTGCCTCGGTGGGAGACGGCCGACTTGTTATATATATATATATATATATATATATATATATATATATATATATATATATATATATATATATATATATATATATATATATATATATATTATTGTACCCACGAAACGAGTGATATTGATCAATAACAACACTGATAAATTAGACACATGTGCAACACTTGGTTATCTTTATTAAGGAAACGTTTCGCCACACAGTGGCTTCATCAGTCCATAACAAAGGAGAACGGGGAAGAACAGGAGGAGTTTGAGGTAATCAGTTCCTCAGCCTTGAGCGATGTGGTCAGTCCATCAGTCTTGAAAAGAATACAGCATATGTGCGAAGAAATAGCTTATATACCGTAGGCAGGAGAGGTCCCGCAGTCGTAGGTGGTATAACATTTGTGCAGTGTGGAAGTAGGTCATGGCCAAAGGTTAGGTCATATGTCTAATTTATCAATTTGTCGTTTCTCTGAACCATTCATCTACATTCCTGTCTGACATAGCAACATCTTGGGATCTTAATACAGGGCACGACCTACTTCCACATTGGACAAATGTTATACCACCTACGACTGCTGCACCTGTCCTGCCTACGGTATATAAGCAACTTCTTCGCACATATACTGTATTCTTTTCAAGACTGATGGACTGACCACATCGCTTAAGGCTGAGGGACTGATTACCTCAAAATCCTCCTGTTCTTCCCCGTTCTCCTTTGTTATGGACTGATGAAGCCACTGTGTGGCGAAGCGTTTCCTTAATAAAGATACCCAAGTGTTGCATATATGTCTAATTTATCAACTTATCGGTTCTCTGAACCATTCATCTACAATAACAACACTGCTTTAGCCAAGGAGTCGAACCCATGCTGCTTTGACCCACCTCATGGTGCACGAAAATTCATGACGCTTTAGACCACTAGACCACACAATCCTTAACAATGGCGCATCCAGCCAAGCTAGATGTTGTACCCACCATCGAAGGACATACGGTTTTGAGGACGCCTCTGAGCTATATATATATATATATATATATATATATATATATATATATATATATATATATATATATATATATATATATATATATATATATATATATATGGCTCATTTTGCCATATAGGACAAGTGAAAATTTGTGTATGCAATAATTTCGCCAAAATCATTCTGAACCTAACGAAAAAAATATATTTCACTGTGTTTGTTTAGTATTAAATTATTGTAAACAAATCTAAAATATATTTAGTTGAGTTAGGCTAAAATAAATTGCGTTTGTTATAATAAGATTAGGTAAGTTTTCTAAGTTCCTTTTGGTGCAAAATTATATTTTTTTTACATCAATATTAATGAAAAAAATATATCTTTAAACGTATAAAAGAAAATTTTAGAAAGGACTTAATTTTAAATGAGTTCTTGCTAATTGACCAGTTTTACATATTCGGCACGATATATATATATATATATATATATATATATATATATATATATATATATATATATATATATATATATATATATATAGCAAACAATTGCAGATGGACGATCTTAACTATGCAAGACAAACCACGGGGCGTGGAAATCTTTAGCTCAAGTACTTTCACACTTCTCGGTGCGTCATCAGGAGCTATGCAATGTTGCAAGAGAGCAACTAAAGCAGGGAGAGAATTCTGAGAGTAGCGTAGTGCGGGTGTGTCACCAGCCACGGTTACCCTCAGAATGGTCGGTGCCAACCTCACGCTACCGCCATCCCCCGACTCCCCATATGGGGTAGGAGGGTTTCTGAGATGTCAAGTATGAAATAATAAAAGAAAGGAATAGAATGCGCTCTTTGTCCGTTTCAATGTCCTGGGATACTCGAATGTTCTATTGAGGTACTGAGAAGTATCTCTTCCTAAATATTGTCTACTATTCTTCTCAGTGTCGGTTAATATGTCTGACTTGGGAATCTTCTATGCCTAAATTTCTAATTTGTATTAATACCCTTTAACCTCTCCTTATGTTATCTCGTAATCTTATGTGCTTGTCACTGAATGATACACTAACAGCTAAACGTGTTGTATAACCATTCACAACTGACGTGGTATGAAGTTTTGGTGAGTAGATACTGGTCGGGCGTCACCAATCCATCAGCCCACCTGACATAATGAGCAATCTTGTGATTTTGCATGGCATTGTTGTTTAAGATTGTGTACAATAGACGCTACTAAATAGCTATCGAGCATGTATAGCCCACAATTTGAGTTATACACTGCATTCTTTTCATGTTTCAAGAGGGAAGATTCAATTATGTTTCTTTCCATGACAGAACTGTTTGGTACTGTAATCGGGGTTGGTAAGCAGTAATGCAACCCACAGAAGTCCAGTTTCTGGGTTTAATGAAGAAGACGTAGATGAGCAATAATAGCCCTGGCGCCCAGCAAGCTTCTTGCCGTGTCTGAACTGAGGGTTATTATTATAATCAAGGGGGAGCACTAAACCCGTAGGATTATGCAGCTCTGAACTGAGGAACGATTGAGTTTTCTACACATGGCGCCCTTGATCGATATGTTACAGCTAAATTGCAGTCTTGCTGACTCACTTGCAGCCGTTAGGCTGTTGGCCTGTTTTTTTTCCAGATTCAAATAAATTGGTACACGAGCCCTGTGTGGGTTATCAACAAAAAAATTAATTATGGATAACTATAGCAGACCTATCACCAAGATAGTTGTGGCTAAAGCTCCCGCTTCACACACGGAGGGCCCGGGTTCGATTCCCGCCGGGTGGAAACATTCGACACGTTTCCTTACACCTGTTGTCCTGTTCACCTAGCAGCAAATAGGTACCTGGGTGTTAGTCGACTGGTGTGGGTCGCATCCTGGGGGACAAGATTAAGGACCCCAATGGAAATAAGTTAGACAGTCCTCGATGACGCACTGACTTTCTTGGGTTATCCTGGGTGGCTAACCCTCCGGGGTTAAAAATCCGAACGAAATCTTATCTTATCTTATCTCTTAAGTCTACTTATATACTCTCCTCGTTCTGTATAGGATTTCCTCTTCCTCGAGTGATAATAGTAAGCCTTACTACAGCTTCTATAACTCTGCTCCTGACTTCAGATTGCTTCCCAGCTCTTCCCTGGAACCGTATATAACCGTGTCCGATTATAAACAATAATCACATCAACATCAGTGACCAAGCAGACACACGGGTAGCGTGTACGATTAAAAATATTTTAACATCAATCTGGACGAGTGTTTTTTCTTCACTAGTGTTGATAGTGCACTTTAGTTGTATCCGCGATGATAATAATCAGCGTTTAATTTAGCGGTAGTAGAGAATTGTTCACAATGCTGTCTGTTGCTGTTATAATTCACAAGTAACCTACAAATTCGAGATAAATCTTTGCACGAAGTTTAGGTCCGTCCTGAAACATTATCAAGTGACGACGTCTGGCTTGCTCACCCTTAGTTCCTCAATTGTGACTAGATAATGGTACAGGAAGGACCGGAAAGTCGTTTCAAGATTTATTTGTAAATTATGGGTTAGTTATGAATTGGGTAATATACACACGATAAAAACAGAAGATGCCTATATTAAGGCAATATTTTGCTAAGGAAGAGCCTTATCAAGCCATTTTATGCTTGATCAAGTTCTTTAGCTTAACATGATCCTAATCAAAACTTCCTCACCTCTAAATGTCTATATTACCCATATGTGTCGGCACAGTCTTCTAATCTAGTTGCGAAATAGAGACAGTGGTTCGAACCAAGTTTGAAATTCATCTGCACATCTTTCATTGTCTTGCGAACTGCGTAGGAGTTTCTAAGTTATAATGTGTATTTCCCACTTTTAACATATACGTAGTCTCAAGGTGGTTGGTTTGCAGTTGTGTTCGTGGGCGCTACATCCGTCTTTCAGAGTGGGAATAGTTGTGCCGTAATGTTCGAGTTAATCTATATATTCTCAATTAACCACCAGATAATCGAAGGCAACGTTTTTCTGCATAATACTCTGTATGAGGGAGTGCTGCTCTATTTGAAGTGCTAGGAAGTAAATGCTGCTGCATGGAAGTAAATGCTACTGCATGAAGCCTACAGGAAGCAGTACCACTTTTTATGTAGCTGTAGATGAGGCAGTGTTACTCTGTATGCAGCTCTCTGGAAGAATTCGCTAAACAGGGAGCCAATACTTCAAAATCATTGCTAAACCAGACCTTCAGCCTCTCCAGATCTCACTACGAAGCAAGGTAACCTCATGTAAACGTATTTAAGTTCTTTGGAAAAATGTTCAGGTGTTCATAGATTCGGAAGATGAAGATTAAAGAGAGATAGAGTCCCTTGTGCCATCATATCAGCATTCATTTTTGACTGTGTTGATATCGTCAATCGCCGATTTTTCACTGTTACCGGATTACAGGTATGTTCACACAAGGAATGGAGGCACTACCTAATACTGTCATATGTAAATATATAGGTTATTGTGTGTTCTGGCAAATCTTACTTAACACTCACGATGAGTGGCACAACACCGTACTGTTGGAAAGTATGTTTACTCACATGATGAGTGACATTGTTGGTATATTTACTGATAAGGATAAATGATAAACTATTAATACAGAGTGGGGTTTACAGTTGATTCAGAAATTATAGTACAGGTATATTTTACGGAAACTCCTTGGTTACGTAGAGCATTTCGGCTAGCCTTAACATAAACTTATAACTACTAGAGGAATTTTTTGCAAGAACACCTTGCTGGAAGTTTTTAGTAAGACAATTCGTAATAACGTTTGTGGAGTGGCATAGCGTATTTATATACGGTATAATGTTCACTAACAGGATGAGTGACACTTCCCAGCAGTATCATAATGGAGGTATGTTCACTGACAGGTTAAGTGGTAATGTCCTGTACAGTTAATTATGGTGCACTGTTCACTGCAGATTGAGTGTCACTGCCAAGCACTGCCATTATAGCTCTGTGTTCACTCAAAGGATGAGTGGAATTGCCCAATAAAATGGCCCCTCCGGACAAAATCTGCATCAAAAATATTTTCGTGTTCCATGCTCATGTGTAGAAAATATATTTAATTTTGTGGCAGTGCTGTCTTAAGAAGTTTGGGAGAAGTCTTAAGAGTGTCTTCGCCTCGTCCTAAGGGAATGCCACGCTTAGGTTCTCAACGTAAAACAAATTCTTTAAGAAGGGGAATAAAAAACTGAGTCGAGATCGTGTCCGTCTCGGCTTGATTGCTGCAAACTTTGGTAGTTTGACAAAAGTGATTTGAAGAAGTTAAGCAGCGATTAGAGGTTGATGGCGGTGGTGATGGTAGTGAGAGTGGTTGTTGGAGGGGGTTGTGGTTGGTTGAAGGTGGTGGCTGAGGGTGATGATTATGGTGGTTATGGTTTCCAGCTGTTGTTGATTCATATCCAGTCTCCTTTCTCTTGTCCATCCATTTTCCCATCCATCCATCAGTCCTCATGTTGGTCCATTAACCTTGCTATGCTGAAAGTTAAATGGAACGGAACGTTTGAATTAAGCTTCTCAAGCGCTAAAAAAAATCAATATACCTTTGTATGTTCAATTTACATGAAAGAGCGAATTTACAAACTCGCCTCAACTGTTTCATTACTCGTTCATATTAGTAAAACGGCTTTTCTGCCGCAGTTTGAAGACTTGGCTTATAAAGCATTTTGCCAAGTGTAAATTTGCTGTTGCAATAACCCTCCCCCCCAAAAAAAAAATAAGTATAAGCATTACGAAATTAACACCATAGGTCACCACATTGGAAGTTCCTTTATCACCGGTGAGGGAAAGTGGGGAGGGGGGGGGGGGGGTATTAGTTTTTGTTTCAATGACCGTATGTTTGTATGAAAGATTCCTTATACAGTGGATTAATTTTGTCATCCTTTCCTTTCGTACTGAACCTGCCCTTCCTTTCCATGGATCGAACGTGACTGCCTCTTAATTCCCAGATTCTATATGACCTACAGGTTTGGCGTTTACCCATAAATTTATAATAATAAAGATGACTGAGTTGGAAGAATTATACTTCATAGAAGGAAGGACGTACTTCAAGTTTCTTTGGGTATTCAATGATTAATCCAGATAAGGATCCTGATATTGGTGATTGATTTTTCACTGAAAAGTTGATAGTATTCCATTACTTCAATAACTGTCTTAAGAAACTGCAATTCTGATCCACCTGTTATGATATTTTAGGTTAAATTTAGGGTGATCTTGATTAGGTTGAATATTATTAAGCTGTAATGTATTAAGTTAAACAGGATTGCAAAATTAGTATTGCCGCAAAATTCAAATACCTGGTGATGGCTACAGTAAGGAATTTTCTAATCTTGAAGACAGTAGAACTATATACAAAAGATGAGGTAATCAGTCCGTCAGCCTTGGAGTTGGTGTGAAGAGCATCATAGTTGTAGAGATTCATGACTATATAAGCGCCAGCCTCCTTGTCTGTGCTCCAGAATCTCTACAACTACGGTGCTCTTCACAGCAACTCCAAGTATAAGGGACTGATTACCTCGTTTTTTGTATATAATTCTACTGTCTTTAAGTTATGTCCTAGAATCTGTATTGATAAAGCCACTGGATGGCGAAACTTCTACAATAAAGATACCCAGATGTTGCACATGCTTCTTAACTTTCATCTTGTCTGTATTGTATACCTTTATTCCACAATTCTCGAATCAGCTACTTGTATAAACTTGGGAAAATTACCCATAGAAAATTTATTGATATCAGAATTGATTAATTTGCACAATTCATTTTAAACAAAATGCATATATGAAAATGTTGCAGGAGAAAATCTAGTTTATAAATGCTATATATAGGTCAAAAGTTCAGTAAATGTACAACCGAATGTAAAAATAATTTAAACCTTTTTCAGTGAAGTGAGATGGAAAGAATCCAGTTAATAAAATTGCTGAATCTTCTGTTTGCAAAAAAAAAAAAAAAAAAAAAAAAAATCAAATTTCTTTTTTGGGCTGTTCACATAGAAGGAAATATTTTTTTTATAGCCAAACAAGTCTCCGGGGTCGTCTCAGTAGATATACATTCATTGGTAATCTGCCCATGAGAGAAACGAATATTGGAAAGCTAATTATGCAAATGCCCGAAGCTTCGTTGTGAGTTCACCGAGTGAGCCATTAATCAGGAGGGCAGCCAGTAGCGAGACTAACATGGAAATAAACAACCCTTGCCCAGTGCCACTTCGGCCAACACTATCATCCCGATGGTAGACGTGTGCTTCCTCTTTACCTCCTGATGCACTACTTACGCCATTTAAGGTCCACACAGTCAAAAATTTAACCAGATGTATTTCGTTGGTTATGAGGTTCGAGAAAGGTATCCTCGTAGGCCATAAACTCAGGCTTCTCTGCCTCATTACACGCAAATGGACTAGTGCAAGGTGCTCAAAAAATTATAATGGAGTAAAATATATAATATATATGGTGTGTCATATGAGAGGTTTTTACAAAGTAGAAGTGATGTAAGGAGGGAGGAGTATAAGGATAGAAAAAGAGAGGTTAAGAAAATGAAGGAATGTAAAGGAGAGCAAATGAGAGAGTGGATGAACTGCTGTCAACAAATTTTGCTGAAAATAAGAAAAAGTTTTGGAGTTAAATTAAAAAGCTGAGAAAGCCTAGGGAACAAATAGATGGAGAGTTGGAGGTATCGGGAAGATGGAGTATAATGAAGAACTGTTAAATGTTGATAAAGATAGGGAAGGTGGGATTTCGTGCATTGGCCAGGGAGGTGGTACAACATCTTTTAGGAGTGAGGAATAGCGGGATGAGTGTGGGGCAGGTGCGTGAGGCTGTGAGTAAAGCAGCTGGGATTGATGGGATCAAGACAGAAATGCTAAAAGCAGGTAGGCACACAGTTTTGGAATGGTTAGTGCTTTTATTTAATAAATGGGATAAAATTTATCCACAGTGGTGTTAATATTTACAAAAATGATGAATCTGATAGTGGTGTTTACAATCACAGTGAAGATGATAAGGGCAGTGAAGACCATCATGGTAGTCAAATTGATGAGTGTAATGCATTGATAGATACTGAGTTGGGGGAAGGTACCTAGGGACTGGCAGAGAGCATGCATAGTTCCTTTTTATAAAGGCAAATGGGACAAAAGAGTAAGAATTATAGGGAAATCAGCCTTTTGGGTATACCTGATATAGTGTAGAGTTATTATTGAAAGAATTTAGAGTAAAACGGAGAGCAGGATTACGGATGAACAATGAGGCTTTAGGAAGGGTAGGGGATGTGCAGAACAAGTATTTACAGTGAAGCACTTAAGTAAACAGTATATAGATAAGGGTAAAGAGATTTTAGTTGCATTTATGGATTTGGAAAATGCATATGATAGGGAAGATAGGGGAGCAATGTGGCAGATGTTCTAAGTGTATGAAGTAGGTGGTAAGTTACTGAAAGCAGATAAGAGCTTTTACGAGGATAGTGAGGCTCAGGTTAGAGTATGAGAGGAGGAGATTATTTCCCAGCAAAAGTAGGCCTTAGACAGGGACGTGTGATGTCACCATGGTTATTCAATATATTTATAAATGGGGTTGTAAGTGAAGTGGGTGCTGATGACACTATTTTTGGAAGATTCTGAAAAGAAGTTGCAGAAGTTGGTGGACAATTTGGGGGGATATGTAAGAGAAGGAAATTATAAGTGAACATAGGAAAGAGCAAAGTAAAGAGGATAACAAAACTATATGGTAACGAAAGATTGGATATCAGATTGGAGGGAGGGAGTACGGAGGGAGTGGACTTGTCAGCAGATGGGTTTATGAAATATGAAGTGAACAGTAGAACTGACGAGGGAAAAAAGGTGAGTGGTGCAGTGAGGTGTTTGTGGAGACAATGAACGTTACCCATGGAAGCAAATAGAGGAATGTTTGAAAGTACAGTGGCATCAACACTCTTATATGGGTGTGAGCATAGGTGGTGAATGTTGCAACAAGGAGAAGGATGGAGGCAGTGGAGATGTCATGTCTGAAGGCAATGTGTGGTATGAATATTATGCAGAAATCCATAGCTTGGAGATTAGAAAGAGGTGCGGGGTTTCTACAAGTATTATCCAGAGGGCTGAGGAGGGATTTTTGAGATGGTTTGGACATTTAAATGGAACAAAAAATGACTTGGAGGGTGTATAAATCTGTAGAGGAAGGAAGGCGGGGAAGGGGTCATCCTAGGAAGGATTGGAGGGAGGGGTAAAGGAGGTTTTGTGCGTGAATGGCTTAGACTTCCAGCAGGCGTGCGTGAGAGTGTTAGGAGAGAGTCGAGGTAAATGTTTTTTATGACTTTACGTGCTGTTGAAGTGTGAGCAAAGTAACATTTATGAAGGGATTCAGGGATACCGGTGAGCAGGATTTGAGCCCTGGAAGTGAAAAGGAGGGGCGAAGCTGTATTTTTTTTTTTTACTGTAGTGTCTGTACGCCTCTGGCAAGACAGCGATGGAGTGAATGACGATGAAAGTGTTTCTTATTTTAGAGTCACCCTGCCTAGGTGGGAAACGTCCGACTGTTAAAAAAATATTAAATCTCAATTCTCTCTCTCTCGATATATATATATATATATATATATATATATATATATATATATATATATATATATATATATATATATATATATATATATATATATATATATATATATATATATATATATATATATATATATATATATATATATATATATATATATATATATATATATATATATATATATATATATATATATATATATATATATATATATATATATATATATATATATATATATATATATATATATATATATATATATATATATATATATATATATAATGTATACACAAACAAACAGCAGTAATATGATTTGATAGTTCAGTTTTGAGACACATTTTGCTATCTCGTTTAAATTACTGATACGGTCTGTTTAAAAGATTAGCCTAAATTTAGCAGTTTCTCAGGACAGTTATTGAAGAAATGGAATTCATTCAACGTTTCAGTGAAAAATCAGTCACCATCAGCAGTATATTTTTTCTAGAATGATCAATAAATATCCGGAGAAACTTGAAGTATGTTAGGGAAAAGGAAACAAGTGCAACTAATGTGACGTTTTATTGGGGCAACGTTTCGCTCTCAGGAAGTTTGTCAAGCTGTTCGCTCCTGGAGAGCGAAACGTTGGCACAGTAAAATGTCACTTCTTAGTTACACTTGTGTCCTTTTACCTAACATATTGTCGGTAATTCTACCAACATTAATACACACTTGAAGTCCGTCCTATCTGCTGTGAAGTATAATTCTTCAAGCTCAATCATATTTATTATAGATTTATGGGTAAAGTCCAAACCTGTAGAGATCATATAGAACCTGGGGAATAGGAAGCAATCACTTCGACCCATGGAAAGGTAAGGCAGGTCAAATATCACCGAGAAGAATGACAAAATTAATCTTCTGTATAGGGGATCTCTCATGCAAACATAGGGACGCTGAATAAAAAAAATAATACGCCCCCCATCCTTTACCGACATCAAGGGGCTTCCTATGTGGCTACCAATAATAATTTCGTTATTGCTACTTCAGAATTACACTCGGTTACTTGGCGAACAGATTCCTAAGAAATCTGCGTCAGGAAACACGTGTCTGTCTTGTTTCCTAACGAATCTTACCTAACTTTACCATGAGTTGTGTATCATTAAACCGTACTGCTACCGACACAGCTATGGCTGCTGCTGCCGACACAGCTATGGCTGCTGCTACGAACACATCTGTGGCTGCTGCTACCAACACATCTGTGGCTGCTGCTAGCAGCACATCTGCGGCTGCTGCTACCAGCACATCTGTGGCTGCTGCTACGACCACATCTGTGGCTGCTTCTACCAGCACATCTGTGGCTGCTGCTACCAACACATCTGTGGCTGCTGCTACCAACACATCTGTGGCTACTGCTAGCAGCACATCTGTATACCAGCACATCTGTAGCTGCTGCTACCAGCACATCTGTGGCTGCTGCTACCAACACATCTGTGGCTGCTGCTACCAACACATCTGTGGCTGCTGCTACCAGCACATCTGTGGCTGCTGCTACCAGCACATCTGTGGCTGCTGCTACCAACACATCTGTGGCTGCTGCTACCAATACATCTGTGGCTGCTGCTACCAGCACATCTGTGGCTGCTGCTACCAGCACATCTGTGGCTGCTGCTACTAGCACATCTGTGGCTGCTGCTACCAACACATCTGTGGCTGCTGCTACCAGCACATCTGTGGCTGCTGCTACCAACACATCTGTGGCTGCTGCTAGCGGCACATCTGTAGCTGCTGCTAGCAACACATCTGTGGCTGCTGCTACCAACACATCTGTGGCTGCTGCTACCAACACATCTGTGGCTGCTGCTACTAGCACATCTGTAGCTGCTGCTAACAACACATCTGTGGCTGCTGCTACCAGCACATCCGTGGCTGCTGCTACCAGCACATCTTTGGCTGCTGCTACTAGCACATCTGTGGCTGCTGCTACCAACACATCTGTGGCTGCTGCTACCAACACATCTGTGGCTACTGCTAGCAGCACATCTGTATACCAGCACATCTGTGGCTGCTGCTACCAGCACATCTGTGGCTGCTGCTACCAACACATCTGTGGCTGCTGCTACCAATACATCTGTGGCTGCTGCTACCAGCACATCTGTGACTGCTGCTACCAGCACATCTGTGGCTGCTGCTACTAGCACATCTGTGGCTGCTACTACCAGCACATCTGTGGCTGCTGCTACCAGCACATCTGTGGCTGCTGCTACCAGCACATCTGTGGCTGCTGCTACCAGCACATCTGTGGCTGCTGCTACCAGCACATCTGTGACTGCTGCTACCAGCACATCTGTGACTGCTGCTACTAGCACATCTGTGGCTGCTGCTACCAGCACATCTGTGGCTGCTGCTACCAGCACATCTGTGGCTGCTGCTACCAGCACATCTGTGGCTGCTGCTACCAGCACATCTGTGGCTGCTGCTACCAACACATCTGTGGCTGCTGCTACCAACACATCTGTGACTGCTGCTACCAACACATCTGTGGCTGCTGCTACCAGCACATCTGTGGTTGCTGCTACCAGCACATCTTTGGCTGCTGCTACCAGCACATCTGTGGCTGCTGCTACCAACACATCTGTGGCTGCTGCTACCAACACATCTGTGGCTACTGCTAGCAGCACATCTGTATACCAGCGCATCTGTGGCTGCTGATACCAGCACATCTGTGGCTGCTGCTACCAATACATCTGTGGCTGCTGCTACCAGCACATCTGTGACTGCTGCTACCAGCACATCTGTGGCTGCTGCTACTAGCACATCTGTGGCTGCTACTACCAGCACATCTGTGGCTGCTGCTACCAGCACATCTGTGGCTGCTGCTACCAGCACATCTGTGGCTGCTGCTACCAGCACATCTGTGGCTGCTGCTACCAGCACATCTGTGACTGCTGCTACCAGCACATCTGTGGCTGCTGCTACTAGCACATCTGTGGCTGCTGCTACCAGCACATCTGTGGCTGCTGCTACCAGCACATTTGTGGCTGCTGCTACCAGCACATCTGTGGCTGCTGCTACCAGCACATCTGTGGCTGCTGCTACCAACACATCTGTGGCTGCTGCTACCAACACATCTGTGGCTGCTGCTACCAACACATCTGTGGCTGCTGCTACCAACACATCTGTGGCTACTGCTAGCAGCACATCTGTATACCAGCACATCTGTGGCTGCTTCTACCAGCACATCTGTGGCTGCTGCTACCAACACATCTGTGGCTGCTGCTACCAACACATCTGTGGCTACTGCTAGCAGCACATCTGTATACCAGCACATCTGTAGCTGCTGCTACCAGCACATCTGTGGCTGCTGCTACCAACACATCTGTGGCTGCTGCTACCAACACATCTGTGGCTGCTGCTACCAGCACATCTGTGGCTGCTGCTACCAGCACATCTGTGGCTGCTGCTACCAACACATCTGTGGCTGCTGCTACTAGCACATCTGTGGCTGCTGCTACCAGCACATCTGTGGGTGCTGCTACCAGCACATTTGTGGCTGCTGCTACCAGCACATCTGTGGCTGCTGCTACCAGCACATCTGTGGCTGCTGCTACCAACACATCTGTGGCTGCTGCTACCAACACATCTGTGGCTGCTGCTACCAACACATCTGTGGCTGCTGCTACCAACACATCTGTGGCTACTGCTAGCAGCACATCTGTATACCAGCACATCTGTGGCTGCTGCTACCAGCACATCTGTGGCTGCTGCTACCAACACATCTGTGGCTGCTGCTACCAACACATCTGTGGCTACTGCTAGCAGCACATCTATATACCAGCACATCTGTAGCTGCTGCTACCAGCACATCTGTGGCTGCTGCTACCAACACATCTGTGGCTGCTGCTACCAACACATCTGTGGCTGCTGCTACCAGCACATCTGTGGCTGCTGCTACCAGCACATCTGTGACTGCTGCTACCAGCACATCTGTGGCTGCTGCTACTAGCACATCTGTGGCTGCTGCTACCAGCACATCTGTGGGTGCTGCTATCAGCACATTTGTGGCTGCTGCTACCAGCACATCTGTGGCTGCTGCTACCAGCACATCTGTGGCTGCTGCTACCAGCACATCTGTGGCTGCTGCTACCAACACATCTGTGGCTGCTGCTACCAACACATCTGTGGCTGCTGCTACCAACACATCTGTGGCTGCTGCTACCAACACATCTGTGGCTACTGCTAGCAGCACATCTGTATACCAGCACATCTGTGGCTGCTGCTACCAGCACATCTGTGGCTGCTGCTACCAACACATCTGTGGCTGCTGCTACCAACACATCTGTGGCTACTGCTAGCAGCACATCTGTATACCAGCACATCTGTAGCTGCTGCTACCAGCACATCTGTGGCTGCTGCTACCAACACATCTGTGGCTGCTGCTACCAACACATCTGTGGCTGCTGCTACCAGCACATCTGTGGCTGCTGCTACCAGCACATCTGTGGCTGCTGCTACCAACACATCTGTGGCTGCTGCTACTAGCACATCTGTGGCTGCTGCTACCAGCACATCTGTGGGTGCTGCTACAAGCACATTTGTGGCTGCTGCTACCAGCACATCTGTGGCTGCTGCTACCAGCACATCTGTGGCTGCTGCTACAAACACATCTGTGGCTGCTGCTACAAACACATCTGTGGCTGCTGCTACCAACACATCTGTGGCTGCTGCTACCAACACATCTGTGGCTACTGCTAGCAGCACATCTGTATACCAGCACATCTGTGGCTGCTGCTACCAGCACATCTGTGGCTGCTGCTACCAACACATCTGTGGCTGCTGCTACCAACACATCTGTGGCTACTGCTAGCAGCACATCTGTATACCAGCACATCTGTAGCTGCTGCTACCAGCACATCTGTGGCTGCTGCTACCAACACATCTGTGGCTGCTGCTACCAACACATCTGTGGCTGCTGCTACCAGCACATCTGTGGCTGCTGCTACCAGCACATCTGTGGCTGCTGCTACCAACACATCTGTGGCTGCTGCTACCAATACATCTGTGGCTGCTGCTACCAGCACATCTGTGGCTGCTGCTACCAGCACATCTGTGGCTGCTGCTACTAGCACATCTGTGGCTGCTGCTACCAACACATCTGTGGCTGCTGCTACCAGCACATCTGTGGCTGCTGCTACGAACACATCTGTGGCTGCTGCTAGCAGCACATCTGTAGCTGCTGCTAGCAACACATCTGTGGCTGCTGCTACCAACACATCTGTGGCTGCTGCTACCAACACATCTGTGGCTGCTGCTACTAGCACATCTGTAGCTGCTGCTAACAACACATCTGTGGCTGCTGCTACCAGCACATCTGTGGCTGCTGCTACCAGCACATCTTTGGCTGCTGCTACCAGCACATCTGTGGCTGCTGCTACCAACACATCTGTGGCTGCTGCTACCAACACATCTGTGGCTACTGCTAGCAGCACATCTGTATACCAGCACATTTGTGGCTGCTGCTACCAGCACATCTGTGGCTGCTGCTACCAACACATCTGTGGCTGCTGCTACCAATACATCTGTGGCTGCTGCTACCAGCACATCTGTGACTGCTGCTACCAGCACATCTGTGGCTGCTTCTACCAGCACATCTGTGGCTGCTACTACCAGCACATCTGTGGCTGCTGCTACCAGCACATCTGTGACTGCTGCTACCAGCACATCTGTGGCTGCTGCTACTAGCACATCTGTGGCTGCTGCTACCAACACATCTGTGGCTGCTGCTACCAGCACATCTGTGGCTGCTGCTACGAACACATCTGTGGCTGCTGCTAGCAGCACATCTGTAGCTGCTGCTAGCAACACATCTGTGGCTGCTGCTACCAACACATCTGTGGCTGCTGCTACCAACACATCTGTGGCTGCTGCTACTAGCACATCTGTAGCTGCTGCTAACAACACATCTGTGGCTGCTGCTACCAGCACATCTGTGGCTGCTGCTACCAGCACATCTTTGGCTGCTGCTACCAGCACATCTGTGGCTGCTGCTACCAACACATCTGTGGCTGCTGCTACCAACACATCTGTGGCTACTGCTAGCAGCACATCTGTATACCAGCACATTTGTGGCTGCTGCTACCAGCACATCTGTGGCTGCTGCTACCAACACATCTGTGGCTGCTGCTACCAATACATCTGTGGCTGCTGCTACCAGCACATCTGTGACTGCTGCTACCAGCACATTTGTGGCTGCTGCTACCAGCACATCTGTGGCTGCTACTACCAGCACATCTGTGGCTGCTGCTACCAGCACATCTGTGACTGCTGCTACCAGCACATCTGTGGCTGCTGCTACTAGCACATCTGTGGCTGCTGCTACCAGCACATCTGTGGCTGCTGCTACCAGCACATCTGTGGCTGCTGCTACCAGCACATCTGTGGCTGCTGCTACCAGCACATCTGTGGCTGCTGCTACCAACACATCTGTGGCTGCTGCTACCAACACATCTGTGGCTGCTGCTACCAACACATCTGTGGCTGCTGCTACCAGCACATCTGTGGCTGCTGCTACCAGCACATCTGTGGCTGCTGCTACCAGCACATCTGTGGCTGCTGCTACCAACACATCTGTGGCTGCTGCTACCAACACATCTGTGGCTGCTGCTACCAACACATCTGTGGCTACTGCTAGCAGCACATCTGTATACCAGCACATCTGTGGCTGCTGCTACCAGCACATCTGTGGCTGCTGCTACCAACACATCTGTGTCTGCTGCTACCAATACATCTGTGGCTGCTGCTACCAGCACATCTGTGACTGCTGCTACCAGCACATCTGTGGCTGCTGCTACTAGCACATCTGTGGCTGCTACTACCAGCTCATCTGTGGCTGCTGCTACCAGCACATCTGTGGCTGCTGCTACCAGCACATCTGTGGCTGCTACTACCAGCACATCTGTGGCTGCTGCTACCAGCACATCTGTGACTGCTGCTACCAGCACATCTGTGGCTGCTGCTACTAGCACATCTGTGGCTGCTGCTACCAGCACATCTGTGGCTGCTGCTACCAGCACATCTGTGGCTGCTGCTACCAGCACATCTGTGGCTGCTGCTACCAGCACATCTGTGGCTGCTGCTGCCGCTATTGCTGCCATCGGTCTCTTCTCAATGCTGCGACTGCGTCCGCCACTGATGCTTCTGGTGCCACAAATACAAGTTCATAAAAAATGCAATCAGCACTAACACCAATATTGTGCCTCATTAGACCAACAAAATCGGTAATTGCAGACCTAATGAATTAAAAACCGATCCACCCTTAAATCTAGTGTAAAGGAATTCTTTACAAATACTGCAACCAATCATACATAGGACAAATGGGTAGATAAAAAAATAACAGAAGATAGGTTGTACTTAAGACACTGCGACAGTTACCAGCATATTATGAACCTTACCCATAATAACCCCTGAAAAGTTATTGTAAATCTAGCAGTGTCTATAAACGCAAAGTTCAAACTCTGAATTCATAATGAACAGCTCACAAGGCAAGTGGAAACCTGATGTTATAACTACTCTTACACTGATAGCTCTCACTCCTGTACATGATTTAGTCTCAAAACCTGACATGTTCCTCCGCCAGACTGCTACTTGTTCCTGTCTTAGGCAAGATATGTTGTCATGACTCGCAGAACGGGTGAGGAGCTAACCCATGGCCTGTGAGCTTTAGGACTAGCATGCCATGGGTTCGAACCTCACCCTTTCTGGGATCTCTCTTAAGATTCTTGTTATTACGGCTTCGAGAGTTCTTGCTAACTGACCAATTTTACCTATTCGACACGATATATATATATATATATATATATATATATATATATATATATATATATATATATATATATATATATATATATATATATATATATATGCAAGGAATTCGCAAGAGCAGGCGAAATATACACAAACAATGAACTCTGGCTGCTTGTGTATATTTCGCCTGTTCTTGCGAATTCCTTGCATTGTTAAAGTCTCTAGTAAGGCTGATGCATGCAGGGGATGAGATGAAAAGCTGTAAGCCTTATGCTTGAAAGCTGGCTGCCTTGGATCAACGTCTAGCGCAAACTGGACGCCAAGGTATTCGTCCAGTGTGGTGAGAATGGTATAGCACTGCGTACCTTGTTCCAAGGTTCGTAGGTTCGAGTCTCCTTCAGCCAGAGATCAGTGTTTATATATATATATATATATATATATATATATATATATATATATATATAATTACCATGCTATAAAATAATTTTTTCTCAAAGTAATTCTAATGTATTTATAAACAAAATGTGGCGGTGAGTCCAAAATAACTTTTTAATTTGCATTATTATTAAAGATCAATATTAATCACTGAAATGTGTTAGCATTTTTCAGCATTTTATGTAAAAAGTTCATTAGTTTGTGACCTGTAATCAACATGATAGAATTATTTACAGATATTTTTGCAGTGCAGACTAATGCAAAAATTTAGTAATAATTTCAAACATTGGACCAGAGAGACCCACTAAAATAAATGATCCCTGATTACAAGCTCTATAGGTTTAGAATGTGCACCCATTAAACTAGAAACAAACGGCAATTATTATATTATTATTATGAATGTATATATATATATATATACATATATATATATTTATATATATATATATATATATTATATATATATATATATATATTATATATATAATACATAATATATATATATAATATATTATATATACATAATATATATATATTATGTATATATATATTATATATATTATGTATATATATATATTATATATATTATGTATATATATTATATGTATATATTATATATATTATATATAGTATATATTATATATATATATATATATATATATATATATATATAATTATATTTATATATATTATATATATAATATATATATATATATATATATATATATATATATATATATATATATACATATATATATATATATAATTTATATATATATATAATATAATATATATATATAATATATATATATATATATATATATATATACATAATATATATATATAATTTATATATATATATAATATAATATATATATATATATAATATATATATGAATAATATATATATATATATATATATATATATATATATATATATATATATATATATATATATATATATATATATATATATATATATATATATACATATATATACATATATAGGCCAAACATTCACAAAAATACAACAGAAAGTAAAACAACATAGGTAACTCAGAGCTACATCTCGAATACTTCGTCCAGCTCCCCTGCGGTGGGCCGCGTGCCCAGAATGCTGCAGGCATTTCCTCTCTGGATCGCAACACTGAGTCTCTGAAAGAGGAA
>NC_091292.1:26948679-27028679 GCF_038502225.1 Cherax quadricarinatus | reverse complement strand
TACCCTTCCTTCTGTCCACCTCAGATTTATGTGAGCAAAATGTCCAAACTACCTCAACCCCACCATAGCCCTCTGACTAATACTGTGGGTAACCCCACACCTTATATTCTGTCATATTCACACCACACATTACCCTCAAGCACGACATCTCCCACTGCCTCCAGCCTCCTCCTAACTGCACCGCTGAAAATAATAATGTTGGTACCCCTCTATTCTAATACATTTTCCCTTCTGTCTCCATGGATAAGATTATTTTGTCTCCACAGATGCCTCAATGCACCACTCACCCCCTCCCTCCCTCCTCATCAGTTTTATGGTTCACTCGTCTTTCATGGACCTATCTGCCTATACGTCAACTCCAAAATATCTAAACATATTTACTTCCTCCATACTCCATTCCTCCAATCTGGTATACAATCTTTCATTGCCTAGAACTTTTGTTAATATTATTGCTTTGCTTTTTCCTAGTTCATGTTGAATTTCCTTTTTGTATACCCTCCCAAATTCACCTACCAACCGTTAGAACATCTCTTTAGAATCTATCAATAGAACCGTGCATGGGAAAAGAAAACAGCTGTGACAACTCTCACTTTGCATCAGTCTTTATCTCTTTATTCCACATCTCGCCCCAACACCCTGGTGTTCACTTCTTTTACACTGCAAATTTAATGATGCAAAGATAATGGTCACTATCCATCCAAGGAAACGAATGCTTCCTTCAAGGAATGATAAAGAATTCGCTCTATAGCACATTTCTGCCTTAGAGTGAACATTTTTGACCACATATATTGTATGGTAAACGGGGGATCCGGTGGTCCCTGCGGCCGAGACGCAAGTTATTCACGTTTCAGCAAGACTTGGGTAATTGATCCTTCTCCTCGTACAAGAATCGTCAGTTTGATACTGCTCTCTGTTAACTGAGGATCGAGCACACATCTGAACTCTGCCTCTTTCTGCGTGTTTTGTGTCGTGCAGCATTTCACTCTTCTGCCCACGACTCAAGTCATTCCGCTATCGTCATGGTTTTCATAATAATCGAGATAAGTATTTTGACATTAGCAGTTAAAAGGATTTTTAACAGATGCCCTTTTTTTTTTAACTATGTGATGGTATCTGTGTTATGTGTTTTCTATTCATGCTAGTAGTTTTTTGTTAGCTAATTTTACCTTAAATGTTCTTATGTATATTTTATTGTTTATTGCTTAGAGTGCAGATCATGACACTACCTACTTACCCTTCACTGTAGGTGCCTTGTTGCTTGTTGCTGGTGAACAGCTTTCGAACAAATGAATTGGAGCCATCTTCCCTGTCACTGCAGCTAACCTAATCTGATTGCCTCCCATTACCCAGGTGCACGACCCCCCCCCCTCCCCAGAGGCTTAGCATTTCCCCCTGAATGAAATAGAGGCCAATAATAAAATGCAAAATCCACTTAAGTAAATGACATTTCCGTTGGGAAGAAGCAAGAGTTATTAGTCAGTACATCAGTGGAGGAGGAGAACACAAGCCAGTACATCAGTGGAGGAGAACACAAGTCAGTACATCAGTGGAGGAGGACAACACAAGCCAGTACATCAGCGGAGGAGAACACAAGTCAGTACATCACTGGAGGAGAGCACAAGTCAGTACATCAGTGGAGGAGGACAACACAAGCCAGTACATCAGTGGAGGAGAACACAAGTCAGTACATCAGTGGAGGAGAACACAAGTCAGTACATCAGTGGAGGAGGAGAATACAAGCTAGTACACCAGTGGAGGAGAACACAAGTCAGTACATCAGTGGAGGAGAGCACAAGTCAGTACATCAGTGGAGGAGGAGAACACAAGCCAGTACATCAGTGGAGGAGAACACAAGTCAGTACATCAGTGGAGGAGGAGAACACAAGCCAGTACATCAGTGGAGGAGAGCACAAGTCAGTACATCAGTGGAGGAGGAGAACACAAGCCAGTACATCAGCGGAGGAGAACACAAGTCAGTACATCAGTGGAGGAGAGCACAAGTCAGTACATCAGTGGAGGAGAGCACAAGTCAATACATCAGTGGAGGAGAGCACAAGTCAGTACATCAGTGGAGGAGGAGAACACAAGCCAGTACATCAGTGGAGGAGAACACAAGCCAGTACATCAGTGGAGAAGAACACAAGTCAGTACATCAGTGGAGGAGAACACAAGTCAGTACATCATTGGAGGAGAGCACAAGTCAGTACATCAGTGGAGGAGGAGAACACAAGCCAGTACATCAGTGGAGGAGAACACAAGTCAGTACATCAGTGGAGGAGGACAACACAAGCCAGTACATCAGCGGAGGAGAACACAAGTCAGTACATCACTGGAGGAGAGCACAAGTCAGTACATCAGTGGAGGAGGACAACACAAGCCAGTACATCAGTGGAGGAGAACACAAGTCAGTACATCAGTGGAGGAGAACACAAGTCAGTACATCAGTGGAGGAGGAGAATACAAGCTAGTACACCAGTGGAGGAGAACACAAGTCAGTACATCAGTGGAGGAGAGCACAAGTCAGTACATCAGTGGAGGAGGAGAACACAAGCCAGTACATCAGTGGAGGAGAACACAAGTCAGTACATCAGTGGAGGAGGAGAACACAAGCCAGTACATCAGTGGAGGAGAGCACAAGTCAGTACATCAGTGGAGGAGGAGAACACAAGCCAGTACATCAGCGGAGGAGAACACAAGTCAGTACATCAGTGGAGGAGAGCACAAGTCAGTACATCAGTGGAGGAGAGCACAAGTCAATACATCAGTGGAGGAGAGCACAAGTCAGTACATCAGTGGAGGAGGAGAACACAAGCCAGTACATCAGTGGAGGAGAACACAAGCCAGTACATCAGTGGAGAAGAACACAAGTCAGTACATCAGTGGAGGAGAACACAAGTCAGTACATCATTGGAGGAGAGCACAAGTCAGTACATCAGTGGAGGAGGAGAACACAAGCCAGTACATCAGTGGAGGAGAACACAAGTCAGTACATCAGTGGAGGAGAACACAAGTCAGTACATCAGTGGAGGAGAGCACAAGTCAGTACATCAGTGGAGGAGAACACAAGTCAGTACATCAGTGGAGGAGAGCACAAGTCAGTACATCAGTGGAGGAGGAGAACACAAGTCAGTACATCAGTGGAGGAGAGCACAAGTCAGTACATCAGTGGAGGAGAACACAAGTCAGTACATCAGTGGAGGAGAGCACAAGTCAGTACATCAGTGGAGGAGAGCACAAGTCAGTACATCAGTGGAGGAGGAGAACACAAGTCAGTACATCAGTGGAGGAGAGCACAAGTCAGTACATCAGTGGAGGAGAGCACAATTCAGTACATCAGTGGAGGAGAGAACAAGTCAGTACATCAGTGGAGGAGGAGAACACAAGCCAGTACATCAGTGGAGGAGAACACAAGTCAGTACATCAGTGGAGGAGAACACAAGTCAGTACATCAGTGGAGGAGAACACAAGTCAGTACATCATTGGAGGAGAGCACAAGTCAGTACATTAGTGGAGGAGGAGAACACAAGCCAGTACATCAGTGGAGGAGAACACAAGTCAGTACATCAGTGGAGGAGAACACAAGTCAGTACATCAGTGGAGGAGAGCACAAGTCAGTACATCAGTGGAGGAGAGCACAAGTCAGTACATCAGTGGAGGAGAACACAAGTCAGTACATCAGTGGAGGAGAGCACAAGTCAGTACATCAGTGGAGGAGAGCACAAGTCAGTACATCAGTGGAGGAGGAGAACACAAGCCAGTACATCAGTGGAGGAGAACACAAGTCAGTACATCAGTGGAGGAGAACACAAGTCAGTACATCAGTGGAGGAGAGCACAAGTCAGTACATCAGTGGAGGAGAGCACAAGTCAGTACATCAGTGGAGGAGAGCACAAGTCAGTACATCAGTGGAGAACACAAGTCAATACATCAGTGGAGGAAAGCACAAGTCAGTACATCAGTGGAGGAAAGCACAAGTCGGTACATCAGTGGAGGAAAGCACAAGTCAGTACATCAGTGGAGGAAAGCACAAATCAGTACATCAGTGGAGGAAAGCACAAGTCAGTACATCAGTGGAGGAAAGCACAAGTCAGTACATTAGTGGAGGAAAGCACAAGTCAGTACATCAGTGGAGGAAAGCACAAGTCAGTACATCAGTGGAGGGGAACACAAGTCAGTACATCAGTGGAGGAGAACACAAGTCAGTACATCAGTGGAGGAAAGCACAAGTCAGTACATCAGTGGAGGAGAACACAAGTCAGTACATCAGTGGAGGAGAACACAAGTCAGTACATCAGTGGAGGAGAACACAAGTCAGTACATCAGTGGAGGAGAACACAAGTCAGTACATCAGTGGAGGAAAGCACAAGTCAGTACATCAGTGGAGGAAAGCACAAGTCAGTACATCATTGGAGGAGAACACAAGTCAGTACATCAGTGGAGGAAAGCACAAGTCAGTATATCAGTGGAGGAAAGCACAAGTCAGTACATCAGTGGAGGAAAGCACAAGTCAGTACATCAGTGGAGGAAAGTACAAGTCAGTACATCAGTGGAGGAAAGCACAAGTCAGTACATCAGTGGAGGAGAACACAAGTCAGTACATCAGTGGAGAAAAGCACAAGTCAGTACATCAGTGGAGGAGAACACAAGTCAGTACATCAGTGGAGGAAAGCACAAGTCAGTACATCAGTGGAGGAGAACACAAGTCAGTACATCAGTGGAGGAAAGCACAAGTCAGTACATCAGTGGAGGAGAACACAAGTCAGTACATCAGTGGAGGAGAACACAAGTCAGTACATCAGTGGAGGAGAACACAAGTCAGTACATCAGTGGAGGAAAGCACATGTCAGTACATCAGTGGAGGAAAGCACACGTCAGTACATCAGTGGAGGAAAGTACAAGTCAGTGCATCAGTGGAGGAAAGCACAAGTCAGTACATCAGTGAAGGAGAACACAAGTCAGTACAACAGTGGAGGAAAGTACAAGTCAGTACATCAGTGGCGGAAAGCACACGTCAGTACATCAGTGGAGGAAAGCACACGTCAGTACATCAGTGGAGGAAAATACAAGTCAGTACATCAGTGGAGGAAAACACAAGTCAGTACATCAGTGGAGGAAAGCACACGTCAGTATATCAGTGGAGGAAAGCACAAGTCAGTACATGAGTGGAGGAGAACACAAGTCGGTACAACAGTGGAGGAAAGTACATCAGTGGAGGAAAACGCAAGTCAGTACATCAGTGGCGGAAAGCACTGATGACTTGTGCATGACTGGAGGAGATAATAACTAGAACAGAGTATACTACTGACTCCGGCCATACAATAGAGCGGAAAAATAATGTAAGGGACCTGGGATTAGTAATGTCTGAGGATCTCACTTTCAAGGATCACAACAGTGCCACGATCGCACGTGCAAAGAAAATGATAGGATGGATAATGAGAACTTTCAAAACGAGAGATGCCAAGCCCATGATGATCCTTTTCAAATCACTTGTTCTCTCTAGGCTGGAATACTGCTGTACATTAACATCTCCATTCAAAGCAGGTGAAATCGCAGATCTAGAGAGTGTACAGAGATCCTTTACTGCACGTATAAGTTCTGTCAAGCACCTTAACTACTGGGAACGCTTGGAAGCACTTGACTTGTACTCGTTGGAACGCAGGAGGGAGAGATATATCATAATCTACACTTGGAAAATCTTGGAAGGAATGGTCCCAAATCTGCACACAGAAATCACTCCCTACGAAAGTAAAAGACTGGGCAGGCGATGCAAAATGCCGCCAATAAAAAGTAGGGGCGCCATTGGTACACTAAGAGAAAACACCATAAGTGTCCGGGGCCCAAAACTGTTCAACAGCCTCCCATCAAGCATTAGGGGAATTGCCAATAAACCCCTGGCTGCCTTCAAGAGAGAGCTGGACAGATACCTAAAGTCAGTGCCGGATCAGCCGGGCTGTGGCTCGTACGTCGGACTGCGTGCGGCCAGCAGTAACAGCCTAGTTGATCAGGCCCTGATCCATCGGGAGGCCTGGTCATGGACCGGGCCGCGGGGGCGTTGATCCCCGGAATAACCTCCAGGTAACCTCCAGGTAACCTCCAGGAAAGCACAAGTCAGTACATCAGTGGAGGAAAGTACAAGTCAGTACATCAGTGGAGGAAAGGACAAGTCAGTACATCAGTGGAGGAAGGTACAAGTCAGTACATCAATGGAGAACACAAGTCAGTACATTAGTGGAACAGAGCATGAGTCAGTACATCAGTGGAGGAGATCACACGTCAGTACATCACAGGAGAGCATAACTCAGTACATCAGTTATTACCAACTACTTTCACGAGAAATGAAAACTAAAACCTAAATCTGGCGAAATCGCAAATGGTATTGGACTGGTGTAACGTATTGCTTATTGGTATCGCTGGGGAAAAAAATCTGGTTTTCCGTCTTGGGTCGAGTTTTCGTTTATCCGGATGTGGCGAAGGGAGGGGTTGGGAGAACGGAAGGGGTGGCAATAAAGAATGGGCGGTAGTAGGGAGGAGTGAGAGATGGAAGAGGAAGTGGTGGGCAGGGAGGGGTTGGGTAGGGAGGGGCGAGAGTGGGGTAAGGGAAAGAATAATGGGAGGGGTAGTGGAAGAATGAATGGGATGGGTAGGGGAGGAATGAATGAAAGGGGTAGGAAAGGAATGAATGGGAGAGGTAGGGGAGTGCAGAGTGGGAGGGAAGAATGAGAGGGGAGAGAGGAAGGGATGAGTGCCTCCGACCTTTCCTTTGGCTTCTCGGTAGACCCTCCTTCCTTCTTATGGTCTTACCTGAAGTTTATTTGAAAACGGTTTTAGGGGATCAACGCCCCCACGGCCCATTTCCGGAACAGGCCTCATGGAGGATGGACTTATCAACTAAGTTGTTATGACAATCCGGACCCAGTCCAAGGTACATACCACAGCTCAGTTGACCAAAAATTGACCTTAACAGTTTACCTTTTCCTGGGACGACCCCTACTCCTTCCTTCCACACCGGATTTGTATTCCTTCTTTGTCATACTGCTTTTCTCCATCCTCTCTAAATTCCCATACCACCCTAACAACCCCACCTCTGTCCTCTGAATTTACTTTCGGTAAACCCACATCATCTTCTAATTTGTATGCTCCAGTTTCCCTACATAATATTCGCACCATACATTGCTCTCGAACATCATTACTTCCAGCCTTCTCGCTACAACGTTTAAAGGCAATGTACAGCATTATTAATATCTAGAGAGAAGAGGTGACTTAAAGGGTATCTTCATAGGCTTGACATCTCTCGCTTTGGGGAATTTAGGGATCCAGCCTATCAATTTCCTTGCGGTTCTGATAAAGACATTATGTTGATAACTGAAAGTGAGATCCTCTGACACTGTCATTCGTATCTCTCTCACACCCTGTTCTTATATTATGTTCTGTTATGAAGGTCAGAATAAAAAGTTAAATACTGTACATAAGAAAACTGAAAAATGTATTCCCAAATCAAACAAAAATGGTACAGAATTAATGGTTTAATAGTGGATGTTGGAAAACAATGAAAATTATTTTTTTTTCAAACGAATATAAAAAAACAAAGAGAAAAAATATTGAAAAAATACAAGAGTATGTCGGTATAAGTCAAATCTTTCTGTCAAAACTCGTAAAAAATTAAGCACCAGTAAAAAAACATTGAAGACCGTGGCAAAATTACGAATCAGAGGACTTATGTGATATATTAAATATGAATTACAGAGCGTGTTTACCAAAAATAACTATCATATACATAATACTTTATTCCTAAAACCCGATAAATTGAACCAAATTGAATTAACTGAAGGACACGCTTAGAGATTTCTATGAATAAAGAATATTAAATATTGACCGATATAAAAAAAACAGGTTGTGAATTTCATAACAATATGCAGAAGAATTGCGTTCAGTCGGAAATATTTACGACGACAGTAAGTTAGAGAGTGAATGGAAAAAAGTCGAATATCGTACTGATTTTGAACCAGTGTTGATAGAGATGATCATTAATCTACAGATCTGTTTCGCTAACAAGATTTGTGACAGGGATTCTATTAAGAGTCATAAGTAAAAAGTAGATAGAATAATTGCCATTCAGAAAGATTTTATGCATCAAAATCAACCAAGATTTCATGACAGTTATAGAAATAATACAAGAAATAGACACATGAGAAGACTGAATTTATTTGTACTTCAATAAAACTTGTAAAAGAGTTCGACATGAAAGACTAGCAAGCAATTGAAAATATTTATATGAATAAAACAGAATCTTTTGGAATGGCGAAAGAATTATCAGTCCGAGTGAAAGTTTGGATAGAAGTGTCATGTCAGCGGAGACTTCAACACCGAAGGGATGTGGGTGGCCTTACTGCTATGTACAAAGCTAATATCGTCGAAGTACCACACTTGGTTCCACTCCGAGGACAGCGAGAAGAGTGCTTCTATACAACAAGATGGGGAGCAAACACAAACTTCACTCTGGCTGTACACTTCTCCAGAACATCACTTTATCTGAGATCATTTTTACCCAGGATGAATGGAGTCTGGAATATGCTTGTACAACATAATGATAACAACGAAATAAAGTCAGTTGATCAAATGAAATTGGTAGCCCACAGATGGCTCCATATTCATCCTGTTCCCTACTTGTTTGTCTCCTAACAATACAAAGGCTTTTCAAATGAGCTGATGTACGTAACAGCTCTTAGCTTGCAAATAAAATTAAGAACCCTTACCCTAATCTTGCCAAATCCTGTGTGAAGAAAGTGACACGAGGTAAAATGTCGTTATTAGGAAATGTTAACAGGAAAAGGATGTGGGTTTAACGAGGATCAGTACTTGCTCCAGAATTGTTTTATTTCCTCCTTAAATGACTTTCCAAAATAGCAAACTTTAAATAATGTTTTTGGGTAATACAAAAATTCTCTTAAAGCAAAACAAAAATCAACGAGGCTTCAGGTTTCTTTCGTAAGAGCGACACATGAATGATGGACTTAACACTGACAGGTGTTGAAAAAATAACAGTGAAAGAAAGCCAAGAAAAAGCCACATACGGAATATACATTGTGGCAAAATATTAAACACATTCAACGAAGAGGTTCAGAGATACTGTATGATATACTGACAGATTTCAGGACAACTTTAAGTTGTATATATATATATATATATATATATATATATATATATATATATATATATATATATATATATATATATATATATATATATATATATCCCAGTTTTATAAAGTTTTTATAAAGTTTTTCTTCTTCTCTTTTTTAGTAAATGTCTACAGGAGAAGGGGTTACTAGCCCATTGCTCCCGTGTCAGCGGATGGGTCTATGAAAGATGAGGTGAATCATAGAATTGATGAGGGGAAAAGGGTAAGTGGTGCACTTAGGAGTCTGTGGAGACAAAGAACTTTGTCCTTGGAGGCAAAGAGGGGAATGTATGAGAGTATAGTTTTACCAACGCTCTTATATGGGTGTGAAGCATGGGTGATGAATGTTGCAGCGAGGAGAAGGCTGGAGGCAGTGGAGATGTCATGTCTGAGGGCAATGTGTGGTGTGAATATAATGCAGAGAATTCGTAGTTTGGAAGTTAGGAGGAGGTGCGGGATTACCAAAAGTGTTGTCCAGAGGGCTGAGGAAGGGTTGTTGAGGTGGTTCGGACATGTGGAGAGAATGGAGCGAAACAGAATAACTTCAAGAGTGTATCAGTCTGTAGTGGAAGGAAGGCGGGGTAGGGGTCGGCCTAAGAAAGGTTGGAGGGAGGGGGTAAAGGAGGTTTTGTGTGCGAGGGGTTTGGACTTCCAGCAGGCATGCGTGAGCGTGTTTGATAGGAGTGAATGGAGACAAATGGTTTTTAATACTTGACGTGCTGTTGGAGTGTGAGCAAAGTAGCATTTATGAAGGGGTTCAGGGAAACCGGCAGGCCGGACTTAAGTCCTGGAGATGGGAAGTACAGTGCCTGCACTCTGAAGGAGGGGTGTTAATGTTGCAGTTTAAAAACTGTAGTGTAAAGCACCCTTCTGGCAAGACAGTGATGGAGTGAATGATGGTGAAAGTTTTTCTTTTTTGGGCCACCCTACCTTGGTGGGAATCGGCCAGTGTGATTATAAAAAAAAAAAATAAATAATATACATATACATGTATATATATATATATATATATATATATATATATATATATATATATATATATATATATATATATATATATATATATATATATATATAAGATAAAAATTGCATAAAAATGTGTTCACGAAATACAAAAAAGAAAAAAAATTCTACAAAATGGCTTCCATTGCTAAAAAATCTGAGTAACCAAAAAAGTTTCCTAACAATGAGTGTTACTTTTGTTTTGACAAGAGAAGGGGAGGCTCGGTAAATCTGAAATATAGAATGGATTTGATGAAATATTTTTAGCGCCGTCAGAAGGAAGAAGAGGAGGCCATATTGTCAAATGAGGTAATGTTATGATGAAAGGGTACCAACATTATTTTTGTGTGTGTGTAATAAACACGTGCGTGTTTGTTACACACACACAAAAATAAGCATGCACATATCCATTCATGCAAACACTTGCAGTCGTGCAGGCAGGCACACATGCGTGCCCACGCACTTCCATCTGCCCCCCACAAACACACTCACCCAAAATACACACACACACACAAAGGGAAATGAGCTATGAGGAGAGACTGGGAGGAACTTACAAACCTGATGACATTAGAGGATAGAAGACGCAGGAAAGATGTGATAATGAAATACTCTACGGACTTCAGAGGGTAGACATAATACTGGAGGAACATGTTTGGGTGGGCCGTGATCGACTGTTCAAGAGGAGAGATCATGCATCTTAGCGCAACGTTTATCTGGAGAGAGTTTATCTGGAGAGAGTTCCGGGGGTCAACGCCCCCGCGGCCCGGTCTGTGACCAGGCCTCCTTAGGTCAGTGTCCCAGGATGCGACCCACACCAGTCGACTAACACCCAGGTACCCATTTTACTGATGGGGAACATAGACAACAGGTGGAAAGAAACACGTCCAATGTTTCTACTCTGGCTGGGAATCGAACCCAGGCCCTCACCGTGTGAAGCGAGAGCGTTAACCACCAGGCCACCAGAGCCCTCACGAAACTATATGTCATTGGAATGTCGGTTATTATTTATGCAGCTTAAGGGTGGTCAGAAAGTGAACGACCTAGGCCAAGTAGTGGAGGCAAACTCCATACTTAAATTTAAGAACTAGTGTAACGAGATTAAGAGGGAATAAACCCAAAAGAGGAAGGTTTAGAGGCAGGACCAGGAGCTGAGACTCGACCCCTGCAATCTCAGACAAACACACACACACACACACACACACACACACACAAATACATTAATCATTGACATTTTTCACATGGAATCGAATTATTTCCCTCTTATTTCCTCCCTCTCTCCCGCTGTCTAAGTCGTAAATTCCGGTCTATCGCTGAATTTTAATTCCATTGGTATTGGTCAATTTCCATGGTGATATTTGTAATAATTTTATGCCTCTCTAAATTAACTTGTCACTGCTGAAGACGAACGATCTACTTTTGTTCTGCTGTAAATCATGAAAAATAATGAGATAGCAGCTTCATTAGTTTTTCTTTTTATCATCGCCGAAGCGTCTTAATGAGTTCGTTCCCTTTAATGTTAAAGGAGGTGAGGTGAGCAATGTTAAAGGAGGTGAGGTGAAGAATTATGAAACCCGACACTTGCCCAGACACTCTGAAAAGAAGACAAAAAATTCCTTCCCCTTGAAAACGTGGGAGGTGTGTAATGATTCCGTCTCTCTCTCTCTCTCTCTCTCTCTCTCTCTCTCTATATATATATATATATATATATATATATATATATAAATATATATATATATATATATATATATACATATATATATATATATATATATATATATATATATATATATATATATATATAATATATATATATATTATATATATAAATATATATAAATATATATATATATATATATATATATATATATATATATATATTATACATATAAATATATATAAATATATATATATATATATATATATAAATATATATATATATATATATATATATATATATATATATATATATATATATATATATAATATATATATATATATATATATATATATATAAATATATATATATATATATATATATATAAATATATATATATATATATAATATATATATATATATATATATATATATATATATATATATATATATATATATATATATATATATATATATATATATATATATATATATATATATATATATATATATATATATATGTCGTGCCGAATAGGCAGAACTTGCGATCTTGGCTTAAATAGCAACGCTCATCTTGCCATATAGGACAAGTGAAAATTTATGTATGCAATAATTTCGCCAAAATCATTCTGAACCTAACGAAAAAAAATATATTTCACTGTGTTTGTTTAGTATTAAATTATTGTAAACAAATCTGAAATATATGAAGTTGGGTTAGGCTAAAATAAATTGTTCTTATTGTAATAAGGTTAGGTAAGTTTTCTAAGATTCTTTTGGTGCAAAATTAAAATTTTTTACATTAACATTAATGGAAAAAATATATCTTTAAGCGTATAAGAGAAAATCCTAGGAAGGACTTAATTTTAAATGAGTTGTTGCTAATTGACCAGTTTTACATAATCGGCACGATATATATATATATATATATATATATATATATATATATATATATATATATATATATATATATATATATATATATATATATATATATATATATATATATATATATATACATATGTCGTGCCGAATACGTAAAACTGGTCAATTAGCAAGAACTCATTTAAAATTAAGTCCATTCTGAAATTTTCTCTTATACGTTTAAAGATATATTTTTTTCATTAATGTTAATGTAAAAAATTTTAGTTTTGCACCAAAAGAAACTTAGAAAACTTACCTAACCTTGTTTTAACAAGAGCAATTTATTTTAGCCTAACCCAACTATATATATTTTAGATTTGTTTACAGTAATTTAATACTAAACAAACACAATGAAATATATTTTTTTCGTTAGGTTCAGAATGATTTTGGCGAAATTATTGCATACACAAATTTTCGTTAACCTTATTCGGCAAGATGAGCTTCGCTATTTAAGCCATAATCGGAAGTTTTACCTATTCAGCACGACATGTATATACACACTGTGTATCTATGTAGACACATACATATACCTAAAACGTGTGAGTGTGTATGTGTGTGCGTGAAAGAGATTGTGTTGTAAAAATACCTGGAAACACCTCATAAAACTCTTGCCCCAAGAAACAGTAATAGAAACGTACCCCTTCCTTAGTTAAGTGAAGCGGCACCCCTTCCCTTCATTTAATATGCGCGTTATTAAAGTTTTTCACTTACACAGTTGGAGGTGAGAGGCGCTCGTTGTTCAATGCCACGGTGGGAATATAATTAGTCTGACATCTGTATGATGTACGATGTTGCTGACACATGGCCGCTTAACCAATGTTTGCGTATGCACCTCAGCTGCTTCCTAATAGTCACATACGCGCGATATTCCATAATTCAGGATCCGTTTATCTGCCCAGATATTTGTATGGAAATGATAACAACAACAAAAATTTAGATGCAAGCTTTCATAAGTGAATTACACACATTTAATCAAACTTCTTTCTCTTAAGCGCACGCTTTCTAGATATAGCATGAAAGGGAGTAAATAAACACCTTCCTCAGTGTTGTCCAGAAATAGGAAATTTGAAACACACACAAATATTAAAACATGTAACGATAGTAGAGCTATGTTCTGTTATGTACGTCATTGTGGCAAAAAAAAAAAATCGATTATAAATACAAAAGCGTAATGTTGAATCTAGCCTTATTGTATAAATTCGAAACTATTTTGTCTAAAAGACATTATAATTTCAATATAATAATAATTCTTTCCCAAGTCGATGGTCGTCTTAACTCAGCTACAGAGATGCTGGTGAGAGGCTGGACCAGCTGTGTAATATTCTTCGTGGTTAGGTCAATGAAGGTCAGGTTATATCTCTTAGGGGTGAGAGTTAACACATACGTTGCTCATTCCAGCTGAAGAGTCGACGTGACATGGAGTAAAGATACTGTCTAATTAGAGATTTTCAATAAGTAATGAAAAATAAGAACAAACGAGATCAGTGAAAAATAGAATAAGGAACCCAGTGCCAGGAAACACAGACCGCTACAACAGGGTACGAAATAAATGCCAATGAGAGCTAAAGTTTCTCACTACAACCACATTCGAAGGTAAATGAAAGTGTCAGATCAAGTAATGAATATAGAAAGGGGGGACCTCCTCAATGATAACTGTAATACAGTATGCAGGAACTTAACAGAAGTGTACTCGAAAAATATGAAAAAAGAGGGAAATTGTACAATGGATAAAATAAGACCTTAACAAGAAAAGCAGTCATGGTAATAGACGAGGTAACTGAATGAGTTAATCATTGTTAAAATTACATTTTTGCTTGGCAATATTTCACCAAATCGCGAGCTGAAACTTTCGCTCATAGCCGTCCATTCCTCCCACTTTTTCTGTACATATCTATGGGACATTACATACGGTTGGTTGACTGGGGTGATCACTATTCAGACTTGTTAATAAAATCATAAACTGAAGTTAGTGAACATTACAATTTACATTATTTAACAAACTTATCATTAACTTGTATTACGGTATAGTGATGTCGACACTTTCAGGAAACTTAAAAATATGTGTTTACAAATTATTTGAAGAGAAATAATGCCCCATCAGCTATCGCTGATTCATGAGATTAATGAACATCTGTAATTATCTCATTTACAGATCCTACAACACGATAAAAAAAAAAAACACACACAGTTGCAGTAGAATAATGTGAATGCGGCGAATGATTTAACGTCATGAATGTTTTGATCAGTTTTATTTTTTTTTCTGCAGATTCAGTAAACTTTTTTGGGGGCAAGTTTTCTTCTCTGCAAGTTTTCTTTTCTCCTCCGCTTTGCTTCTCAGAGCACTTACCTCCGTCAATAGGATCCATTTGCGCTTGTTCTCGCTTCTTTACGGAGGTTATCAGATTTTTCTGGCAACGGGGCCACTTCATGTTCCAACTATTTATCAGTCTTTCTTCATTGTTCTACCGTTTCTCATTAGCTTCTTTTATTTTTCTTCTGGTTTTCCAAATACATTGAATACCTCACTTTTTAACGTTCAGAGGACTGGAACATACCTTTGCTGACTAGGTATGGTGTACCTCAGTCCATCTTAACACTATCGAACACCTATCTACAGGCCCATACCGTTTCTGATCCTATGTTGTAGGCTAAGCTATCGTCATTGAAAAACTTTTTTCAATATCCAACTGTCCATGAGAGAGTCAAGATCATTTTGAATACCTTCCACAGCACAACATATTCTTTTCCAGACAAGAGTCCACGGAAGTAGGTGCTCAGCCTCCGACTGTATAGTGAAAGGTTCTTGAACTCGTCTTTGAAGTACTTCTGGATGTGTGATATACCGTCCCCCAAACTTAGATAGAGACCAAGGGAGACTACTATGGGAGGAAATTGTTAAGGCCACAAGGTAAGATAACGTAGTAATTCTAGGGGACTTCAACTTTGGTCAGATTGATTGGAATTTCATGACTGGGAATTTAGAATCTAACAGTGGTGACGTGTACTTAGCTCTGTCAGTGGTGACGTGTACTTAGCTCTGTCAGTGGTGACGTGTACTTAGCTCTGTCAGTGGTGACGTGTACTTAGCTCTGTCAGTGGTGACGTGTACTTAGCTCTGTCAGTGGTGACGTGTACTTAGCTCTGTGAAGACCTGTTTGTGTGCTCTCTGTGAATCTGAACCAGGATGCCCTCTCTTGAGCAACTTTACCAGCAGCTGAAAGAAGAGCTCAGGGTTGCTAAGCAGGAGATACGGCGATTAACGGAGGAGGACAAGAGGATTCGAAGTAATCCTCCTGTTGTGAGTCCCCAGGTTAAGAGGGAAACTTGGTCAGTGGCTGTGCAACATGGAACCAAGCTGAGGATCAAGAAGACTGTTGGAGAGGCAGAAACAACGAGAAGCCAGAAGACTACTTGTGAAAACTTCCAACCCATTTTCGGTGCTACCTAACGAATGTGGGTGTTCTACTGGGAATGTCACAACGAGCCCCAAGGAAAAACCATCGAGAACGTCTTGACGAATTCCACAAGTGAAGGTGTAATGCTACCTGACAAATGTGAGTCGACTACTGGGAGCATCACGACGGACGACGCCAAGGAAGGTAAAAACATTGTTGTTGATGGGGATAGCCAGATTAGGTACATGGATAGGGCATTCTGCTTGAAGGATAAGAGTAGGAGGCAGAGTGTGTGTTTTCCTGGGGCTGGGATGAAGGATATTGTTAGCCGTCTGGATGACATCATGAGAGGTAATGAGAGCAATCCTATTATCTGTCTCAGTGCTGGAGGCAACGATGTTGGCAGACATAGGAGTGAGGACCTGATTAGCAGGTATAGGTCAGAAATAGAGATAATTAGGAGGAATGGTGGGAAACCTGTCATATGTGGTATTTTGCCAAGGAGAGGAGTTGGAAATGAATGGCTGTCCAGGGCAACTGGTGTCAATTGTTGGGTGGACAAATACTGTAAGGAAAATGCAGTAACATTCATTGACAACTGGGACCTCTTTTATGGCAGAAATGACATGTATGCCAGGGATGGGGTTCACTTATTTACGTTTGGGGTGAGAGCACTGGCCAACGCAGTTGAGGGAGCAGTTAGGTCTTTAAACTAGAAATATATAGTGGTATGGGTTTTCATGGAAAATCAATGAATTCTGGAACATAGGAAAGCCAATGGCATTGGGTGATAAGGAGGGTAACAGGCATAGTGGAGGAACAGAAATCAGCAGGAAGAAAAAAGAGAAGGGAGGGTCCTTAAATATATATTACACAAATAATCGTAGTGCTAGGAATAAGATGGACGAGTTGAGACTAGTTGCTAGTGCAGTCGAGTACAGAAAGTAGGCAGGAGCAGTAGAGATGTGAAGACGATGTAATCAGTCCATCACCTTTGAAGTCGTAGATTTGAGGTTGTCAGTCCCTCAGCCTGGAGGCGTTCTGTTCCAAAGTCTGGAACTAACTGAAGATCAAGCGAACGAACGAACGAACGAACAGGTAAGCTCCCAAATGGGATGAGCGGGGAAGACGAGACAGACGAAGAATAGTGCTGGAGAGGAGTGTTCTTAGTCGTAGAAATAGAGCCAGGGCTTAACCCAGCAGCGAAGGCGATCGTGGGACAGATATTGAGAAGAGAAATTCAGGCTCTTCTATTGGGACTCCGGTGGGGTGAGCGGGGAGGACGGGACAGGTGAAGATTAGCACTAGAGAGGAGTGTAGAACTGAGCCATGTCTTAACCCTAAAGATAAGGCGAAAGTGGGTCAGAGATACCTGTCAGAGAATCCAAGGTTATTTGTAAATATGGTTAGGAGCAGGATCATACAACGAGTAGAAAAGGTTGTGTTGGTTTGTGGGCCTGCGAATGTCTTCGTCAAGGAGAGAGGTATTTGACTGATGAAGACACTGTGTGGCGAAACGTTTCCTGAATAAAGATTCCCATATGTTACATAAGTGTCTCAATCTTCAATCTGACCAAAGTTGAAGTCCCCTAGAATTACTACGTTATCTTGCCTTGTGGCGTTAACAATTTCCTCCCATAGTAGTCTCCCTTGGTCCCTATCTAAGTTTGGAGGACGATATTTCACACCTAAAATCAATTTTTCATGTCGCTCTGAAAATTCTATCCAAACAGACTCTGTATGTGTTATTTCAGATTTTATACCCATTTTTATGCAACAGTTCAAGCGATGTCGGACATACAATGCCACCGCACCCCCATTTCCGATACCTCTATCTACTTGGAACAATTTAAAACCCTGAATGTGACATTCTGCAGGCATGTCCCGACTTTTTGAATTAAACCACGTCTCACTTATGGCAAATACATCAATGTTACCTGCACTAGCAACTAATCTCAACTCGTCCATCTTATTCCTAGCACTACGGCTATTAGCATAATATACATCCCAGTACGACTCTGTGTTTAGAGAACCACTAATCGGTCTGAGGATCGACGACCTAAATGATTTCTTCATGAATGAGCCTCAAAACTCCATAAATGTATGCCAGATTTCCGACATTACCCTAACTTCGATAGATTTCGAAAAAGCCATTGACAACATGCCTATGCACTCAGCCTCGGGCCCAGACTCGTGGAACTCTGTTTTCATTAAGAACTGCAAGAAACCCCTCTCGCGTGCCCTAAGTACGCTATGGAGGAGGAACTTGGACATGGGTGAAATTCCACAGTCACTTAAAACAACGGATATAGCCCCACTCCATAAAGGAGGCAGCAAAGCATTAGCTAAGAACTATAGACCAATAGCTCTGACGTCCCACATCATAAAAATCTTTGAAAGAGTGCTAAGAAGCAGGATTGCAGATCACCTGGATTCCCAAAATCTGCACAATCCAGGGCAACATGGGTTCAGGGCAGGTCGCTCCTGCCTCTCACAACTACTGGATCACTATGACATGGCCTTGGATGCACTGGAAGAAAATCAGAATGCAGATGTAATATACACAGACTTTGCAAAAGCATTTGACAAATGCGATCATGGCGTAATAGCCCATAAAATACGTGCTAAAGGAATAATTGGGAAAGTAGGGAGATGGATCTTCAACTTCCTAACAAATCGAACACAAAGAGTAGTGGTCAACAGAGTTAAATCGGAGGCTGCCATAGTGAAGAGCTCTGTTCCACAAGGCACATTACTCGCCCCCATCTTATTCCTTATCCTCATATCAGACATAGACAGAGATATACACCACAGCACCGTATCATCCTTTGCGGATGATACTAGGATCTGCATGAGGCTGTCATCTGCTGAGGACGCGGTTAACCTCCAAGAAGATATAAACAAAGTTTTCCAGTGGGCATCGGTAAACAATATGATGTTCAATGAGGACAAATTCCAACTACTCCGTTATGGAAAACTGGAGAAGATAATAACTAGAACAGAGTATACTACTGACTCCAGCCATATAATAGAGCGGAAAAATAATGTAAGGAACCTGGGAGTAGTAATGTCTGAGGATCACAAGGATCACAACAGTGCCACGATCGCACGTGCAAAGAAAATGATAGGATGGATAATGAGAACTTTCAAAACGAGAGATGCCAAGCCAATGATGATCCTTTTCAAATCACTTGTTCTCTCTAGGCTGGAATACTGCTGTACATTAACATCTCCATTCAAAGCAGGTGAAATCGCAGATCTAGAGAGTGTACAGAGATCCTTTACTGCACGTATAAGTTCTGTCAAGCACCTTAACTACTGGGAACGCTTGGAAGCACTTGACTTGTACTCGTTGGAACGCAGGAGGGAGAGATATATCATAATCTACACTTGGAAAATCTTGGAAGGAATGGTCCCAAATCTGCACACAGAAATCACTCCCTACGAAAGTAAAAGACTGGGCAGGCGATGCAAAATGCCCCCAATAAAAAGTAGGGGCGCCATTGGTACACTAAGAGAAAACACCATAAGTGTCCGGGGCCCAAAACTGTTCAACAGCCTCCCATCAAGCATTAGGGGAATTGCCAATAAGCCCCTGGCTGCCTTAAAGAGAGAGCTGGACAGATACCTAAAGTCAGTGCCGGATCAGCCAGGCTGTGGCTCGTATGTTGGACTGCGTGCGGCCAGCAGTAACAGCCTAGTTGACCAGACCCTGATCCATCGGGAGGTCTGGTCATGGACCGGGCCGCGGGGGCGTTGATCCTCGGAATAACCTCCAGGTAACCTCCAGGTACATTGAAAGACCCTCCTTTCTCTTTACCCTTCCTGCTCATTTCTGTTTTTCTACTAAACCTATTACTGCCTTTGTCACCTAGTGTCACTGGCTTTTCAATATCTACCTCGTTCTTCTTATTACTAGTTCCCCCTAGAACTCATATTACTACACTGGGACTTCACTGTTTTCCCGCCAAAACCCATACCACTATCCCTAGTTTAAAGTCCTAACAGCTCCCTCCACTACAGTTGCCAGTGCCCCCACCCCAGACCTAGATAAGTGAACCCCATCCATGGCATACATGTCATTTCTGCCATAGAAGAGGTCCCAGTTGTCAATGAATGTTACAGCATTTTCCTTACAGTATTTGTCCAGCCAGCAATTGACACCAATTGCCCTGGACAACCATTCATTTCCAACTCCTCTCCTTGGCAAAATACCACATATGACAGAGTTCCCACCCTTCCTCCTAATTATCTCTATTGCTGACCTATACCTGCTTATCAGGTCTTCACTCCTACGTCTGCCAACATCGTTGCCTCCAGCACTGAGACAGATAATAGGATTGCTCCCATTACCTCTCACAATGTCATCCAGACGGCAAACAATATCCTTCATCCCAGCCCCAGGAAAACACACTCTCTGCCTCCTACTCCTATCCTTCAAGCAGAATGCCCTATCCATGTACCTATTCTGGCTATCCCCAACAACAACAATGTTTTTACCTTCCTTGGCGTCGTCCGTTGTGCTGTTCCCAGTAGTCGACTCACATTCGTCAGGTAGCACTACACCTTCACTTGCGGAATTCGTCAAGACGTTCTTCATGGTTTTCGTTGGGGTTTCTAGGGATGTCTCACTCACGTCTGCCAATGCTTCCTTGGTGCTCGTTGTGGCATTCCCAGTAGAACACCCACATTCGTCAGGTAGCACCGAGAAATTGGTTGGAAGTTTCCACAGTAGTCTTCTGGTTCCTCGTTGTTTCTGCCTCTCCAACAGTCTTCTTGATCCTCAGCTTGGTTCCATGTTGCCCGGCCACTGACCAAGTTCCCCTCTTAGCCTGGGGACTCACAACAGGAGGATTACTACGAATCCTCTTGTTCTCCTCCGTTAATCGCCGTATCTCCTGCTTAGCAACCCTGAGCTCTTCTTTCAGCTGCTGGTAAAGTTGCTCAAGAGAGGGCATCCTGGTTCAGATTCACAGATTGCACACAAACAATTCTTCACAGATCTAAGTACGTCACCATTGAACTCTTACCTCTTTCTCCCTATTTACCCACAATCTTTTTTTTTCACTACTCTGTCCTACCCCAGTCTTTCCCTTCCCCATTTTTGCCCTTCCTTCTATGGTCTAAAAGACAAAAAATCACACCAAAAACGCAAACGAAGTAACCTCGGCAGAATACGCTTAACTAGCAAACATAGGAATAACACTTCAAAACGCTTCTAGTCAACCACACCAGTCTTCCAGTCAGTCTACTGATTAGTACATCAGTGTGCTAGTTGCCTGTGGGTCAGAGATGGGAATGACGGTTGCCTGGGGAAGGGTCGGAAAAGAAGGATCAGAGAAAAGGGGAAGAGGCAGGACAGGGTGGAAATGACGCATGTCAAGCTTGTAGATTATTGCAGGAAAAGGGGGGATGTGAAGGACGGATGGAGGGTGAGAGGGAGAAAGGGATGGAGTGTTGGAAGTTGGGGGAGGGAGGGAGGGAAGGGGAGAGAGAGAGAGAGAGAGACCGGAGTCAATTAATGTGTGTGTATATATATATATATATATATATATATATATATATATATATATATATATATATATATATATATATATATATATATATATTTATATATATATATGTCGTGCCGAATATGTAAAACTGGTCAATTAGCAAGAACTCATTTAAAATTAAGTTCTTTCTAAAAATTTCTCTTATACGTTTAAAGATATATTTTTTTTATTAATGTTAATGTAAACATTTTTAATTTTGCTCCAAAAGAATCTTAGAAAACTTACCTAACCTTATTATAACAAGAACAATTTATTTTAGCCTAACCCAACTAAATATATTTTAGATTTGTTTACAATAATTTAATACTAAACAAACACAGTGAAATATATTTTTTTCGTTAGGTTCAGAATGATTTTGGCGAAGTTATTGCAAACACAAATTTTCGCTTGTCCTATATGGCAAGATGAGCGTTGCTATTTAAGCCAAGATCGCAAGTTCTGCCTATTCGGCACGACATATATATATATACATATATATACATATATATATATATATATATATATATACATATATATATATATATATATATATATATATATATATATACATATACATATATATATATATATATATATATATATATATATATATATATATATATATATATGCAAAACAACCACTCTGAAAGAATAGAGAAGCTCCAAGCGCTCCCGCGACCACTCACACTATCAAGGAACTATGAAAGTAAAGCATCCAAGAAAGCTATATAAGGGGTCTGGCCAGCACCTCACTATCAGATCCCACAACGGTTAAACACCTGACGCGCGCCGACCCAACTTGGATAGGTCCTTTGCACAACTCACCCACAAACTATTCTACCCAAGAAAATTTAAAAATTATTATTTGTCCAGTGTATTATTAAATTCTTCCCAAATTCTATTAATTATAAATGAATCTAATTTATGTAAACCAAAGGAAATATTCATATTATTGTCAAAACTGCTTTTTATGAAACAAGATTCAATTATATTTCTGTCGACCATGGACTTGCTTGATACTACTTTCTCAACTTTTTGAAAATCAATTGGATGGTTAAAATCTCTTACATGAATAAATAGAGCATTGGAATCTTGTCCAGTTCTAATGCTATATTTATGTTGTTTTAATCTTAGTTCGAGATTTTTACCAGTTTGACCGCAATAAACTTTATCGCAAATTTTACAAGGAATCTTACAGACACATCCATCAAGATTTTGGGGGGAATTCTTTATCAAAAGTTTTTTTACTGTATCAAGATTTTTGAATACAACTTTAATATTAAAAGTCTTAAGAAGAGAAGGCATATCAACCAAGTTTTCATGGTAAGGGAGAACCAACATATTTTTAGTTGAATAAGGCTGGTTGTCCCTTTTTGCATTGTAAAAAGTATTTCTAGCAACTTTAAAAGATTTATCAATTACATTTCTTGGGTATTTTAAATCATTACCTATTTCATAAATTTTGGATATTTCCTCATCTATGAACTCTGGACTACAAATTCGTAAAGCTCTCAAAAACATTGATGAGAAAACAGACAGTTTGACTCTATCTTGATGCGAGGAATAATAGTGGACATAGGAACAGTTATTTGTAGGTTTTCTGTAAATTTTAAATTTGAATTCATTATTACCCTTAATAATTAAAACATCTAGAAAAGGCAATGAGTTATTTTCTTCAAACTCAACAGTAAAGTTTATAGAATGGGCTAAGCTATTTAATTTTCCAAGGAAATGGTGTATATCTACATTTTTGGGCATAAGACACAAAATAGTATCAACATATTTATGAAATAGGTAATGATTTAAAATACCCAAGAAATGTAATTGTTAAATCTTTTAAAGTTGCTAGAAATACTTTTTACAATCCAAAAAGGGACAACCAGCCTTATTCAACTAAAAATATGTTGGTTCTCCCTTACCATGAAAACTTGGTTGATATGCCTTCTCTTCTTAAGACTTTTAATATTAAAGTTGTATTAAAAAATCTTAATACAGTAAAAAAACTTTTGATAAAGAATTCCCCCCAAAATGCTGATGGATGTGTCTATAAGATTCCTTGTAAAATTTGCGATTAAGTTTATTACGGTCAAACTGGTAAAAATCTCGAACTAAGATTAAAACAACATAAATATATCATTAGAACTGGACAAGATTTCAATGCTCTATTTATTCATGTAAGAGATTTTAACCATCCAATTGATTTTCAAAAAGTTGAGAAAGTAGTATCAAGCAAGTCCATGGTCGACAGGAATATAATTGAATCTTGTTTTATAAAAAGCAGTTTTGACAATAATATGAATATTTCCTTTGGTTTATATAAATTAGATCCATTTGTAATTAATAGAATTTGGGAAGAATTTAATAATACACTGGACAAATAATAATTTTTAAATTTTCTTGGGTAGAATAGTTTGTGGGTGAGTTGTGCAAAGGACCTATCCAAGTTGGGTCGGCGCGCGTCAGGTGTTTAACAGTTGTGGGATCTGATAGTGAGGTGCTGGCCAGACCCCTTATATAGCTTTCTTGGATGCTTTACTTTCATAGTTCCTTGATAATGTGAGTAGTCACGAAAGCGCTTGGAATTTCTCTATTCTTTCAGAGTGGTTGTTTTGCATATTCTGAAATCACCTGTTTACTGTGATCTTATTGCATATATATATATATATATATATATATATATATATATATATATATATATATATATATATATATATATATATATATATATATATATATATATATTATGCAAAAATCGTGGACAAGCGACACAAAATGTAAAACTACCACAGGGGGAATTGAATAGTTCTAGGCATATCGTGTTGCAGTCAACACATCAGGAGCTTACAAAATTGCAGAAATGAGTAAGTAATCTTAGCAAATTCTTTCCGAGTACCCCAGGCACTCGTTATGCCGGAGAGGATGGTATAACCTATGATATTCTCAGAACTCTAAGGCACGTGCCTGATAACCCTTTGTTGGCACTGTATAATCTCAGTTACATTGAGGGCGTTCTTCCTACTTCCTGGACCAATAGTCTCATTGTGCCTATCCCTAAGCCCCAACAGCCTGATACATTTAGGCCGATCTCCTTAACTAGTTGTCTTTGTAAAACTTTTGAAAGAATGATGCTTAACAGATTGTACTACAGAATCAGACATCAACTTTCCCCCTACCTCTATGGGTTCATGAAAGGTAAAAGTGTGCAGAACTGTATTTCCACCTTTCTCACTGCACACACCTCTACTAGTTTTACCACTTTTCTTGATCTAAAATCTGCATTTGATATTGCAAACAGAACCGTTATACTATATGAACTAGCCAAAATGAATATTGGTGGTAGCTTACTCTGCTGGATAATAGGATACCTGTCAAATAGAGTATCCTCTGTCCTTTACCAAGGCTTCAGAAGTGATTCTAAAGAAATGTCTTTAGGTACACCGCAGGGAGGAGTTCTTAGCCCCATGCTATTTAATATTCTGATTAATGCTCTCCTAAATGCTCTACCTGCCTCACCTAAACATATAGCTATAAGCTATGCTGATGATATCATGATCCATACAACAGGGCATAAGAAGATGAATACCATTCTTAATGAAGTTCAAGCAATTTGTAATCGACTAGGCCTCATAATATCTTCCTCTAAAACAAAGATATTAACAAGCAAACGACATCCCCCACCCATCTATTTGCAGGGTGAAATCATTAGCTACGTTAAAACTTACAGATATCTTGGTGTAGATGTACCCTTTAACAAATCCACTATACCACAACTAAACAAGAAATGTAAAGCTAGGCTAAATGCTCTCAAAGCTGTTGCTGGCTACAATCCCAACTATGGTGCTAATGTGAGAATCGTGAGAATGATGTACATAGCCTATGTTACGTCCTTAATTGATTATGCTGCTCCCATGTTGATATTAGCTAGAGAAAGTTCCCTCCGACCCTTGGAGTTAATGCAAAATGAAGCTCTCAGGACTATTCTTGGCTGTCCCAGATCTACAAAAGTTCTTAACATGAGGAAGGAGCTTGGTATTTCTAGTATCAGTGATAGGATTGTTGAAATTAACACTGTACTCGGTATTAGAATGTTGAGAAACGAACCAGACACTGTCACAGTGAATCTTACCAAGTGTCTAGAGGTAAATACACACAGATCTAAATGGATTGTGAAAACGTGCAATTGCATTAAGTTTTATAACCTGCATGAACTGTATCACTGTAGGCAACAAGAGTATTTCACCCCTCCATGGAAGATGTGTTCATTTAATATCACATACCTACAAGTCCCTCCCAAGAAGCTCATTGCTAGTAATCCCTTCCTTAAATCTCTTGTTCGAGCAACTGCTCAAGAAGAAATTTCTCACCTAGCTGGTAGTAACAAGTTATCACAAGTTATATACACTGATGGATCTAAACAGGAGTCTTCTGGCAGGGCTGCATCTGCTCTTGTTGCCACCTCCCTAGTTAAGAACGATAATAAATTTGTTGAGTTAGGCATAAGAATTAACAACTGGGCGTCTACACTGCAAACTGAATTGTTTGCAATCCTAATGGCGCTAAAGCTAACCTATGACACTGAGCTTGACTCTATCATCATTACTGATTCTATGTCATCATTGAAGGCTCTTGGCTCATATAATGACTCCAACAACATGCTCATTGGGGAAGCCAGGTATAGATACTCAAAAATTAGGGACAAAGGAATAAATGTACAATTGCTATGGATCCCATCACACATTGGATTACTCCTTCATGATAAAGTTGATATGTTAGCCAAGAAGAGTATCTAGGAGAACGTAGAATATAACTTTGGTATAACTGTGTCTAGCATTAGGAATAATATTAGGAGAGAAGTAAATAATGAAGATGATTGTTATAGGAATGCAGTTAGAAGCCTGAGTAGATCTATAACCCACTATGATAACATGAACGTAGATAAGTATGTTTATGGAGCAACTTGCAATGTGAACAGACTGACTGATGTTGTAGTGGCCAGGCTTAGGCTTGGTTACAAGTACTTCTGGCAGTTTGGGAGACACACAGATGATGATCAAACTAAATGTAAATTATGTGATCAGGCATATGGTCACTCTCTTGAACACTATGTGCTTAATTGTCCACTTATTGAGGAATACAGAGACAGACAGTATAATAACCTATGTGACATGTCAAGATATCTTATTAATGAAAATAAGATACCAGATATACTAAGCAAATTTCCTAAATTTGCTTGTAACAGATAAGTGAACTATAGATATGTAGATATAAATCCATATGTATTCCTGTTAACCCTTTGGGGCCTAGTTCCTAGGCCTTTTGTGTATCCACATGCTCTCGCGCTACCGTCCACAGGATGGATATGGGGTGCACAATAAACTAGCCACTTCGGTGGCAAAATCTATATATAAAAATCGTTATGCCTGGGGTACTGAATATTTTCCCTCCAACAGCCTCAGTCTTAGCAAGCGTCCCTTGGAACGAATTTGCTAACATTACTTACTCATTTCTGCAACTTTGCAAGCTCCTGATAATGTGCTGATTGCAACACGAGAGGTCTAGAGCTATAATTCAACTCCTCCTGTGGTTGTTTTGCACACACACACACACACACACACACACACACACACACACACACACCTACACACACACACACCCACCCACCTACACACACACACACACACACACACACACACACACACACACACACACACACACACACACAAACATCTGTCAAAAGAGTTCAAATTGTCACCATATGGTGTCGGGTCACCATATGGAAAAGACCCGTACTTGCGAATCATTCAAGTTCAAGGGCAAATCCTCAAAAATGGAAGCCCAAATCAGCAAGAAAACAGAGTAATGAGCAATCAGACTAATCCCCATCAATGTAACAACTGCCACCAGGGACTCCACAGCCTAAGTCCGACAGTGCAAACATCCGGCCGGGGCTCCTAACAATGGCAATGATCCTCATGCCACCACCACACCGGAGTAAAACTACGGACAGTCCAAGAACCAAAAGTATGCAAAGCTGCCATGTCTTTCCCTCAAGGATCTGCGGGTGACTTCACGGGATTAACACCACAACATATCAAACAAATGCTCCACCCTTCAGACAGAGATGCTGTAGAGCGTCTCCTCTTGTCTGGGCTCGTAAGATTTACCCATTTCTGTCTTGCTGGTGGCGTTCCTGAGACCGTTAGGCGTCTCTCTTTTTATGGATATAAGATATAAACAGCTATTGGAGGATAGATGGGCTAATGAGAGCATAGGCAATGGGGTCGAAGAGGTATGGGGTAGGTTTAAAAATGTAGTGTTAGAGTGTTCAGCAGAAGTTTGTGGTTACAGGAAAGTGGGTGCAGGAGGGAAGAGGAGCGATTGGTGGAATGATGATGTAAAGAGAGTAGTAAGGGAGAAAAAGTTAGCATATGAGAAGTTTTTACAAAGTAGAAGTGATGCAAGGAGGGAAGAGTATATGGAGAAAAAGAGAGAAGTTAAGAGAGTGGTGAAGCAATGTAAAAAGAGAGCAAATGAGAGAGTGGGTGAGATGTTATCAACAAATTTTGTTGAAAATAAGAAAAAGTTTTGGAGTGAGATTAACAAGTTAAGAAAGCCTAGAGAACAAATGGATTTGTCAGTTAAAAATAGGAGAGGAGAGTTATTAAATGGAGAGTTAGAGGTATTGGGAAGATGGAAGGAATATTTTGAGGAATTGTTAAATGTTGATGAAGATAGGGAAGCTGTGATTTCGTGTATAGGGCAAGGAGGAATAACATCTTGTAGGAGTGAGGAAGAGCCAGTTGTGAGTGTGGGGGAAGTTCGTGAGGCAGTAGGTAAAATGAAAGGGGGTAAGGCAGCCGGGATTGATGGGATAAAGATAGAAATGTTAAAAGCAGGTGGGGATATAGTTTTGGAGTGGTTGGTGCAATTATTTAATAAATGTATGGAAGAGGGTAAGGTACCTAGGGATTGGCAGAGAGCATGCATAGTTCCTTTGTATAAAGGCAAAGGGGATAAAAGAGAGTGCAAAAATTATAGGGGGATAAGTCTGTTGAGTGTACCTGGTAAAGTGTATGGTAGAGTTATAATTGAAAGAATTAAGAGTAAGACGGAGAATAGGATAGCAGATGAACAAGGAGGCTTTAGGAAAGGTAGGGGGTGTGTGGACCAGGTGTTTACAGTGAAACATATAAGTGAACAGTATTTAGATAAGGCTAAAGAGGTCTTTGTGGCATTTATGGATTTGGAAAAGGCGTATGACAGGGTGGATAGGGGGGCAATGTGGCAGATGTTGCAAGTGTATGGTGTAGGAGGTAGGTTACTGAAAGCAGTGAAGAGTTTTTACGAGGATAGTGAGGCTCAAGTTAGAGTATGTAGGAAAGAGGGAAATTTTTTCCCAGTAAAAGTAGGCCTTAGACAAGGATGTGTGATGTCACCGTGGTTGTTTAATATATTTATAGATGGGGTTGTAAGAGAAGTAAATGCGAGGGTTTTGGCAAGAGGCGTGGAGTTAAAAGATAAAGAACAACACACAAAGTGGGAGTTGTCACAGCTGCTCTTTGCTGATGACACTGTGCTCTTGGGAGATTCTGAAGAGAAGTTGCAGAGATTGGTGGATGAATTTGGTAGGGTGTGCAAAAGAAGAAAATTAAAGGTGAATACAGGAAAGAGTAAGGTTATGAGGATAACAAAAAGATTAGGTGATGAAAGATTGAATATCAGATTGGAGGGAGAGAGTATGGAGGAGGTGAACGTATTCAGATATTTGGGAGTGGACGTGTCAGCGGATGGGTCTATGAAAGATGAGGTGAATCATAGAATTGATGAGGGAAAAAGAGTGAGTGGTGCACTTAGGAGTCTGTGGAAACAAAGAACTTTGTCCTTGGAGGCAAAGAGGGGAATGTATGAGAGTATAGTTTTACCAACGCTCTTATATGGGTGTGAAGCGTGGGTGATGAATGTTGCAGCGAGGAGAAGGCTGGAGGCAGTGGAGATGTCATGTCTGAGGGCAATGTGTGGTGTGAATATAATGCAGAGAATTCGTAGTTTGGAAGTTAGGAGGAGGTGCGGGATTACCAAAACTGTTGTCCAGAGGGCTGAGGAAGGGTTGTTGAGGTGGTTCGGACATGTAGAGAGAATGGAGCGAAACAGAATGACTTCAAGAGTGTATCAGTCTGTAGTGGAAGGAAGGCGGGGTAGGGGTCGGCCTAGGAAGGGTTGGAGGGAGGGGGTAAAGGAGGTTTTGTGTGCGAGGGGCTTGGACTTCCAGCAGGCATGCGTGAGCGTGTTTGATAGGAGTGAATGGAGACAAATGGTTTTTAATACTTGACGTGCTGTTGGAGTGTGAGCAAAGTAACATTTATGAAGGGATTCAGGGAAACCGGCAGGCCGGACTTGAGTCCTGGAGATGGGAAGTACAGTGCCTGCACTCTGAAGGAGGGGTGTTAATGTTGCAGTTTAAAAACTGTAGTGTAAAGCACCCTTCTGGCAAGACAGTGATGGAGTGAATGATGGTGAAAGTTTTTCTTTTTCGGGCCACCCTGCCTTGGTGGGAATCGGCCGGTGTGATAATAAAAAATAATAAATAAAAGTTCCTCAAGTGCCGTGAGAATTATCACCTTGAGTATTTCCTCGCAGATTCTGGCTCTCAGCTCTCGGGTCGATCGTGATAACCCTTTAAATGATCTCTTGCTCTCGGTATTGCTTATTCGAAGACCAGTCTTGTGTATGATTACATATTTGTGATTATTTATTTATAAATACATTACCAGATATGTGCAAGAAGTGGTCCGTTCTTTGTACGCATTTGCTCTGTCTAGTACTCGCCTATATGTGGTTGCAAGGATTGATTCATAGCTCGCAGGTCGGTACTAGGTCCACTCTCTTCTGGCTTTGAGAATATTGGAAATATAGACTTAAACAGAGTTGGTGTTACTGCAACTTTTCTGCTTCCAGTCTTTAAGAGCCTTGTCGCCGCCTTCTCGCCAGCGCGCACGTGTGTGTGTGTGTACTCACCTATTTGTACTCACCTATTTGTGGTTGCAGGGGTTGTGTCTTAGCTCCTGGCCCCGCCTCCTCACCGGTTGCGACTGGGTCCTCTCTCTTACCCACTCTACCTGAGGTATCCCAGCAAGTGAGCACGTCTCCTGTTTTATCCCAGTGCTTAACAGAATAGGGAATAGCATATGAAGGTACAAATAAAAATGGGAACTATGGCTATAGTTCACCTAATAACATAAAAGGGCTAGAATACAATGTATCCTGATGGACATTTACATAATATAACAACTGAGCTATGAGACTTATTACCAGGGGGAAAGGTAGATGTTATCAGTAACACGGACTAGTACTCACTCTTAATTTACTGACCAGCTGATCCGAGATTCCCAATGCGTGGTCCACTACACACGCGGCTGTCCAGAGCTCTCGCTCCCCGGACCTGTCACCAACAACCTCCTTGCTCAGCTGTTCCCTGGGCTTATATGGTGGTCAGAGTACCCCTCCACAGTGGGGTGTGCGCCACATGTTACGACCTGACGCCGTCAAGAACAAAAGACCTAAGACGTGGGCGTGACTACCCAACATCTGCCAAGGCAGGTGTGACCATATAATTAGGTCTCCCTGGAGACCTCACAAGCCCATCTGAACTGCATCACATCCCCCTTTCTCCCCCAGTTTAAAATATCTGAGAACTAGGACAATTTGTTCTAAGTTATTAGACTATTTTAATGCTAACCCTTTGAGTCTATTACAATACAATAGCAAATAATATGAACTCACACAGATCAGTAGATTTAATATATTCTAGCACAAGAAATGAATAACAATGACTCTCTGGTGCGAAACCTCCTTATCTGTCATGTCTCCTTAAAACTAAATATCGGGCTCCAGTGCCTTCCTGTACTCTACTAGAACTAAACTAGCTCCTGTAGTCACCCTCGCTAATTAACCATTGAGCCAAACCTCGTAAGGTTTTCCTGGTGTAGAAAACAGCTCCAGCGGGTATTATTCCTTCAAGTACTTGCAACTGAACCATTACACGACCACAATGTCGCATTTTTCTTGCACCCTTCCGTGACCATTCATGACAAGGCAGGAATCGCAACCAGGACCCATCATTATCCCATTTCTAGGAACTAAAAGAAAACCTCCCACCCCTCACATAAATGAATCCTCTTCTGATGGCGAGCCGATTGCTGTTTACAGTTCTCCACCTGAAAAGGTTATACATCCTATCTCTATGGTGATCCCTCCCAGCAAGGAGCTAGCTCACATAATATACAACACGGATATGTCCCAACAGCTGACATAATATAGAACATCCCCTAGCATGTCATGTAGGGGGTACTGGAACGTAAGCATAACTGGGGAATATGTGAGTAATCGGAGGGAGTAGGCAGGAGAGTCTGGGTCGAGTGATTAGCGGCGAGCGGTAGGTAATGTGAGGTCACTGGTGACTAGACCTTCACCTCTCATTACTCTACCCACCACACTACTCACTCTCTCACTACTTGAAATAAAATAATGAATAAAAGAGCAAATAATGGGGACAGTGAATATTACTATTCTACTCAAACGCAGTTTATTATTAAGTCTTTGTACAATAATATATTTGGGAACAGGAGAACATTATTGTGTTTAGATAAATGGGATGGTACATATAAGCAGTGAGACAGGGAACACAATCAACTTGACGAAAATGAATATAGCTTACAATATAGTTCAGAGGACAGTTCACCACAGGAACTAAGCCACAGGTTCCAAGACCTATACAGCACGGATACTGCTCCAAGCCAGTACTCTGCCCAATGTCTCCAACAGTCTCCTCCCGAGACTTCAGCAACCTTCTCCCGAGCCCTGCTCCCCAGCAGCAGCTCCTCTCGAATCTCTCTGCTCAGAGCTCTGCACCCAGGCCAGAGCTCTGCACGAATCTCCTCTGTTCAGCTGTTCCTAGGGCTTACATGGTGGTCCAAGCACCCTTCACAATGAGGTGTGCACCACGTGTACGACCTGATGCCGAGATCTGACGCCAGTGATGAACAAAGGAGCTGATACATAAGCCAAAAAGGCGTGTCTCTGACAGACATTTGCCAAGGCTAGGTGACCATATAATTGGTTAAATTAGGTCTCCCCAGAGACCTCACAAGCCCAGCTGAACTACATCACATCCCCATTTCTCCCTCTACCATATTCGGACTCGAGAGACATGGCATATTGAACTAGTTTTTCGAAGGTTTTAATCGCTAGTACCATAGCAACTCTAGTTCTCATCCAGACTGGCAACCCTTCACAAAATACCTGCTTTTTTTGAAGCTCCAGCTGTTCTGCATTATATTTCGGCAAATTTTCTAAGTATGGCCTATCAACAATGACTGTCCCACACATAGAGGTTCCAACACTACTATCTGGAGCTGATGCCCCAGATAAAATCTTTTGCTGAATCATAGGGTTCGTTGGGATGCTGAGTGGCTTGGTTAGGGAAGGGTTGACCTGGGAAGGCTGGAGGCCCAGAAGCTGGGGATGGGTCGGGAGTCCCGGTATATTAGATAAGGACCCATTCGGGGAAATATTGAATGTTTTCCCAGCTGTAGTTACACGTGTGGGTGTGTGGTTAGTATTTACAGGAACACCATTGGATAAGTGAACACCTGACACAGCAGGGGAAGCTATGGTTACTAAGGGGTTAGGTATACTAGTAACTGTAGAACCAGACGCAGAAGTGGGAACCCTAGAGGCAGCTACCCCAGGGACTTGGGGAGCAGGTACAACAATAGGGGATTGAGGGTTACTCATAACTTGAGCAATAACACTATGAAGCACAGAGTTAAGATAAGGATACATACTATAGTCAGCATTAACTGGGTTATTAAAATACGAAAGTATGGGGTTAGTAGCATCCCGGGTTGGTAAAGTTGATACTCCCGGCCTAACAGTAGTGGTAGATGTATTAGATACCACTGGGACCATAGTATTCGTGGTACTGCTGGGGGTCACCGTACATCCTATATTCATTCCTGAGCCTTGGGCTTGGGGATGATTTGTCCCTGACATATGTATTCCTGAGGTATTATTTATCACTGAAATCTCATTTTTTTTATTATTCATACCCTCACTAACATTAATCGCTGAATCTTGCTCTGGAACCATGTTGCTAGACCCTTCACTTGATCCTGGTGCGAGACCACTACCATTGAAGTTAGCCTCTGCCATTCTGTTCACTAGGAACTTCACCTGTATCCTACTTGATCGTCTGCTTGGACTATTTAACGTCTTGCTACGCAAATTATATTTGGTCATCACGCACTGAGTAAAGCATCACTCAAAGCATCATTCAACCTGACAAACATAAGGGTAGGGTTGTCCTGGTCTATTCTCAAGGTTACGGTCACAGTTAACGGTAAAACAAATGATAGGCGACACAAAGAAATTAATATTTGGTAGTTTGGTTTTGATAGCCAAAACCGACCAGTCGTAAAGCACGTGAGCCGCGTTTAATGATAAACACTAAACCGCTGCCACCATGTGAGACCTTTACCCACTCTGCCTGAGGTATCCCAGCAAGTGAGCACATCTGTTTTATCCCAGTGCTTAACAGAATAGGGAATAGCATATGAAGGTACAAATAAAAATGGGAACTATGGCTATAGTTTACTTAATAACATAAAAGGGCTAGAATACGACATATCCTGATGGACATTTACATAATATAACAATTGAGCTATGAGACTTATTACCAGGGGGAAAGGTAGATGTTATCAGTAACACGGACTAGTGCTCACTCTTAATTCACTGACCAGCTGATCCGAGATTCCCAGTGCGTGGTCCACTACACATGCGGCTGTCCAGAGCTCTCGCTCCCCGGACCTGTCACCAACAACCTCCTTGCTCAGCTGTTCCCTGGGCTTATATGGTGGTCAGAGTACCCCTCCACAATGGGGTGTGCACCACATGTTACCACCTGATGCCGAGGTCTGACGCCGTCAAGAACAAAAGACCTCAGACGTAGGCGTGACTACCCAACATTTGCCAAGGCAGATAGGACCATACAATTAGGTCTCCCTAGAGACCTCACAAGCCCATCTGAACTGCATCACACCGCTCCATGAGCTTTATCAAACCTCGTCTTAAAACTATGTATGGTTCCTGCCTCCACTACATCACTTTCTATGCTATTCCACTGCCTGACAACTCTATGACTGAAGAAATACTTCGTAATATCTCTCTGACTAATCTGTGTCTTCAACTTCCAATTGTGACCTCAAGTTTCTGTGTCCCCTCCCTAGAACATCCTGTCTTTGTCCACCTCGTCTATTCCGCACAGTATTTTATATGTCGTTATCATGTCTCCCCTGACCCTCCTGTCCTCTGGTGTCGTCAGGCCGATTTCCCTTAACCTTTCTTCATAAGACATTCCCCTTAGCTCTGGAACTAACCTTGTCGCAAACCTTTGCACTTTCTCTAGTTTCTTGAGGTGCTTTATCAAGTACGGGTTCCAAACAGGTGCTGCATACTCCAGTATGGGCCTGACGTACACGGTGTACAGTGTCTTGAACGATTCCTTATTAAGGTATCGGAACGGAAATATAAACACAAATGCAGTATAAAGTGATCCTTTATTGACTACGTTTCGCCCACACAGTGGGCTTTTTCAAGTCACAAACAGAACTACCTGGGGTGGAAGGAACACGAGTATTTATAGTCCGGTTCAGAATGCTGAGGTCAGGTGAAGAATGCTGCATCTGATGATGTACCGAGTGGGGTTATAGAGTCTAAAAACTTGGGTAGCTTGAACAGGAGATTGGATAAGTTTGTGAGCAGACCTTCTACAGTGTTCTTATGTGGGATAGCGATGAAGAAGTTTCTTGGCAAGTGGTTCAGCTATGTTATAGAAGCCACTATTCTGGTTGAAGTTGTCGGATATAGAAATAAGTGATGATTCCAGGATTCTTCGGTATTGAGTGTTGTCTTCTGTGGCGATAAGTCTTGAGTTTCTGTAGTTTATCAAGTGGTTGTGTGAATTACGGTGTTGTACGCAGGCATTCCTTGTGTCGTCAGACCTGCTTGCGTATTGGTGTTCTGAAATACGTGTTTGGAGGTCCCTTGATGTTTCGCCCACGTATAACTTGTTGCAGTCATTACAAGGGATTATGTATACCCCTGCAGAGGATGGAGGCTTGTCCTGTCTACTACTGGTGATGTCCTTGATGGTCGTGGTTGAGGAGGTAGATACTTGGAATGATGTTTTGGCAAAGATGTTGGAAACATGTTTGGCAATGGAGTTGGTGGGAAGGACTATGTATCTCTTCTCGGCAGTGTCTTCTCTGGGTGTGTTGAAGATGTTTAATGCCCGCCGTCTGCAGTCTCTGATGAAGTGACGAGGATAGTGGAGTTTAGAAAATATTTGTTCAATTATAGTGCATTCTTCCTCTAGGAACTCGTTGCTGCAGATTCTGAGTGCACGAAGGAAGAAGCCTATAATTACACCACGTTTGGTTTTGGTGTCGTGGTGAGAGTAGAAGTGGAGAAGATCGTTTTGGTTGGTGGGTTTTCGATAGACTTTAAAACGAAGTTCGTGGTCAGCTTTGCAGAGCAGGACACCAAGGAAAGGAAGAGTGTTGTCGACTTCTTCTTCAAGTGTGAACTGGATTGAAGGCTCGACCTGGTTGAGCTTGTCTTGGAGAGCTTGAACGTTGAAGCGTTTAGGAGTTATGAGGAGAATGTCGTCAACATAACGGAGCCAGGTGACAGATGAAGGAATAATGGTGGAGAAACGTTCGGCTTCTAGATGTTCCATGTATAGGTTCGCCAGGACTGCACTGAGTGGCGAACCCATGGGTAGTCCAAAAGTCTGCTGGAAGAGGTGATTTTCGAAAGAGAAACACGTAAAGCCAACACATAGTTCAACAAGGTCGATGAAATCGCTGGCTGGGATGGGAAGATCAAGTGAATCGTCAATTTTCCTGCGCAAGAGATCGATGGCTTGTGTAGTAGGTACTTTGGTGAATAGGGAAGTCACGTCAAGGCTGGAAAGTTTCTTGTTCCTGATGTTGATGTTGCGAATGCGATTGAGAAGATCACCTGAGTGTTTGAGATGTGCTGGACTGATAGTGCCCAAGAGTTTAGAGAGGTGTTTGGCGAGAATTCCTGAGAGCTGGTGGGGAGCACTGCCTATTCCCGAGGATATGGGCCTCAGTGGGATACCAGGCTTGTGAGTCTTTGGCAGGCCGTACATTCTGGCAGGTCTGGGGTTGCTGGGCATGGTGTGCAGAAGTTTCTTCCCTTGTTCTGAGCCCCTCAAAATGCGGCGAGTCCTTTGAAGAAAAGTTTTAGTAAGGTTGTCCACTTGGTTAGTTGTGAGAGGTTTGTAGGTATCTGGGTCATTAAGTAGATTGAGCATTTTGTTCCTGTAATCGTCAGTGTTCATGATAACAACACAACCCCCTTTATCAGCGGTGGTGACCCTGATGGTCGTGTCTTCTGCTAAACCTTTGAGTGCATTGATGTAACGTCGAGGTATGACTGGGGAGCTGCGTGTTGAGATGGCTGCTGAGATGATGCCTTGAAGATAGCCTTTTTGGAAGTCGGAGTCATTGTGTCTGTAGTTTTTGGCGATGAAATTGAGGTCTTGTTTTGGTTTCGTAATTCCTGTTGCGAATTTGAGGCCTAAGCTGAGGGCTTCAGTTTCTGTGGTTGACAGTGGACGAGATGAAAGATTTTGAATAATTTCAGGTCTTCCTAAATTTTTCCAATTACTGTTATCGCAGAGTGTTTGTAGTTTCCTAGTAAGTCTGATCTTCTCTGCGATAACAGTAATTGAAAAAATTTAGGAAGACCTGAAATTATTCAAAATCTTTCATCTCGTCCACTGTCAACCACAGAAACTGAAGCCCTCAGCTTAGGCCTCAAATTCGCAACAGGAATTACGAAACCAAAACAAGACCTCAATTTCATCGCCAAAAACTACAGACACAATGACTCCGACTTCCAAAAAGGCTATCTTCAAGGCATCATCTCAGCAGCCATCTCAACACGCAGCTCCCCAGTCATACCTCGACGTTACATCAATGCACTCAAAGGTTTAGCAGAAGACACGACCATCAGGGTCACCACCGCTGATAAAGGGGGTGGTGTTGTTATCATGAACACTGACGATTACAGGAACAAAATGCTCAATCTACTTAATGACCCAGATACCTACAAACCTCTCACAACTAACCAAGTGGACAACCTTACTAAAACTTTTCTTCAAAGGACTCGCCGCATTTTGAGGGGCTCAGAACAAGGGAAGAAACTTCTGCACACCATGCCCAGCAACCCCAGACCTGCCAGAATGTACGGCCTGCCAAAGACTCACAAGCCTGGTATCCCACTGAGGCCCATATCCTCGGGAATAGGCAGTGCTCCCCACCAGCTCTCAGGAATTCTCGCCAAACACCTCTCTAAACTCTTGGGCACTATCAGTCCAGCACATCTCAAACACTCAGGTGATCTTCTCAAACGCATTCGCAACATCAACATCAGGAACAAGAAACTTTCCAGCCTTGACGTGACTTCCCTATTCACCAAAGTACCTACTACACAAGCCATCGATCTCTTGCGCAGGAAAATTGACGATTCACTTGATCTTCCCATCCCAGCCAGCGATTTCATCGACCTTGTTGAACTATGTGTTGGCTTTACGTGTTTCTCTTTCGAAAATCACCTCTTCCAGCAGACTTTTGGACTACCCATGGGTTCGCCACTCAGTGCAGTCCTGGCGAACCTATACATGGAACATCTAGAAGCCGAACGTTTCTCCACCATTATTCCTTCATCTGTCACCTGGCTCCGTTATGTTGACGACATTCTCCTCATAACTCCTAAACGCTTCAACGTTCAAGCTCTCCAAGACAAGCTCAACCAGGTCGAGCCTTCAATCCAGTTCACACTTGAAGAAGAAGTCGACAACACTCTTCCTTTCCTTGATGTCCTGCTCTGCAAAGCTGACCACGAACTTCGTTTTAAAGTCTATCGAAAACCCACCAACCAAAACGATCTTCTCCACTTCTACTCTCACCACGACACCAAAACCAAACGTGGTGTAATTATAGGCTTCTTCCTTCGTGCACTCAGAATCTGCAGCAACGAGTTCCTTGAGGAAGAATGCACTATAATTGAACAAATATTTTCTAAACTCCACTATCCTCGTCACTTCATCAGAGACTGCAGACGGCGGGCATTAAACATCTTCAACACACCCAGAGAAGACACTGCCGAGAAGAGATACATAGTCCTTCCCACCAACTCCATTGCCAAACATGTTTCCAACATCTTTGCCAAAACATCATTCCAAGTATCTACCTCCACAACCACGACCATCAAGGACATCACCAGTAGTAGACAGGACAAGCCTCCATCCTCTGCAAGGGTATACATAATCCCTTGTAATGACTGCAACAAGTTATACGTGGGCGAAACATCAAGGGACCTCCAAACACGTATTTCAGAACACCAATACGCAAGCAGGTCTGACGACACAAGGAATGACTGCGTACAACACCGTAATTCACACAACCACTTGATAAACTACAGAAACTCAAGACTTATCGCCAGAGAAGACAACACTCAATACCGAAGAATCCTGGAATCATCACTTATTTCTATATCCGACAACTTCAACCAGAATAGTGGCTTCTATAACATAGCTGAACCACTTGCCAAGAAACTTCTTCATCGCTATCCCACATAAGAACACTGTAGAAGGTCTGCTCACAAACTTATCCAATCTCCTGTTCAAGCTACCCAAGTTTTTAGACTCTATAACCCCACTCGGTACATCATCAGATGCAGCATTCTTCACCTGACCTCAGCATTCTGAACCGGACTATAAATACTCGCGTTCCTTCCACCCCAGGTAGTTCTGTTTGTGACTTGAAAAAGCCCACTGTGTGGGCGAAATGTAGTCAATAAAGGATCACTTTATACTGCATTTGTGTTTATATTTCCATTGTGTCGGTATTTTATACCATTTATTTCCAAGGTATCGGAACGCTGTTCTCAGGTTTGCCAGGAGCCCATATGCCGCAGCAGTTACCTGGTTGATGTGTGCTTCCGGAGACATGCTCGGTGTTATACTCACTCCAAAATCTTTCTCCTTGAGCGAGGTTTGCAGTCTTTGGCCACCTAGCCTATACTCTGTCTGGGGTCTTCTGTGCCCTTCCCCTATCTTCATGACTTTGCATTTGGCAGGATTAAATTCGAGAAGCCAGTTGCTGGACCAGGTGTCCAGTCTGTCCAGGTCTCTTTGAAGTCCTGCCCGGTCCTCATCTGATTTAATTCTCCTCATTAACTTCACATCGTCTGCGAACAGGGACACTTCTGAGTCTAACGCTTCCATCATGTCGTTCACATATACCAAAAATAGCACTGGTCCTAGGACCGACCTCTGTGGGACCCCGCTCGTCACAGGTGCCCACTGTGATACATCATTACGTACCATGACTCGCTGTTGCCTCCCTGTCAGGTATTCTCTGATCCATTGCAGTGCCCTTCCTGTTATATGAGCCTGATCCTCTAGCTTCTGCATTAATCTCTTGTGAGGAACTGTGTCAAAGGCCTTCTTGCAGTCCAAGAAGATGCAATCAACTCAGCCCTCTCTCTCGTGTCTTACTTCTGTTACTTTATCTTAAAACTCCAGAAGGTTTTTGACACAGGATTTTCCTTCCATGAATCCGTGCTGGTTGGCGTTTATACTCTTGTTCCATTCGAGGTGCTCCACCACTCTCTTCCTGATAATCTTCTCCATAACTTTGCATACTATACACGTCAGTGACACTGGTCTATAGTTTAGTGCCTCTTTTTTGTCTCCTTTTTTAAAAATGGGAATTACATTTGCCGTCTTCCATACCTCAGGTAGTTGCCCAGTTTAGAGGGACGTGTTGAAGATTGTGGTAAGTGGCACACACAACATATCCGCTCCCTCTCTAAGGACCCACGCGGAGATGTTGTCCGGTCCCATTGTCTTTGAGGTATCGATGTCCCTTAGCAGTTTCTTCTCCTCCTCATCTGTATGTATGTCATCCAACACTTGTTGGTATATTCCTTGCTGGTGTCCCCATCTTTTCTGTCCCCCGAGATGCCTTCCTCTCTCCACTGCAAATACTTCCTTAAATCTCATGTGTGTGTGTGTGTGTGTGTGTGTGTGTGTGTGTGTGTGTGTGTGTGTGTGTGTGTGTGTGTGTGTGTGTGTGTGTGTGTGTGTGTGTGTATGTATGTGTATGTGTACTCACCTAGTTGTACTCACCTAGTTGAGGTTGCAGGGGTCGAGTCCAAGCTCCTGGCCCCGCCTCTTCACTGGTCGCTACTAGGTCACTCTCCCTGAACCATGAGCTTTATCGTACCTCTGCTTAAAGCTATGTATGGATCCTGCCTCCACTACATCACTTCCCAAACTATTCCACTTCCTGACTACTCTGTGGCTGAAGAAATACTTCCTAACATCCCTTTGATTCATCTGTGTCTTCAGCTTCCAACTGTGTCCCCGTGTTGCTGTGTCCAGTCTCTGGAACATCCTGTCTTTGTCCACCTTGTCAATTCCTCTCAGTATTTTGTAAGTCGTTATCATGTCCCCCTATCTCTCCTGTCCTCCAGTGTCGTCAGGTTGATTTCCCTTAACCTCTCCTCATAGGACATACCTCTTGACTCTGGGACTAGTCTTGTTGCAAACCTTTGCACTTTCTCTAGTTTCTTTACATGCTTGGCTAGGTGTGGGTTCCAAACTGGTGCCGCATACTCTAATATGGGCCTAACGTACACGGTGTACAGGGTCCTGAACGATTCCTTATTAAGATGTCGGAATGCTGTTCTGAGGTTTGCCAGGCGCCCATATGCTGCGGCAGTTATTTGGTTGATGTGCGCTTCAGGAGATATGCCTGGTGTTATACTCACCCCAAGATCTTTTTCCTTGAGTGATGTTTGTAGTCTCTGGCCCCCTATATTGTACTCCGTCTGCGGTCTTCTTTGCCCTTCCCCAATCCTCATGACTTTGCACTTGGTGGGATTGAACTCTAGGAGCCAGTTGCTGGACCAGGTCTGCAGCCTGTCCAGATCCCTTTGTAGTTCTGCCTGGTCTTCGATCGAATGAACTCTTCTCATCAACTTTACGTCATCTGCAAACAGGGACACCTCGGAGTTTATTCCTTCCGTCATGTCGTTCACAAATACCAGAAACAGCACTGGTCCTAGGACTGACCCCTGTGGGACCCCGCTGGTCACAGGTGCCCACTCTGACACCTCGCCACGCACCATGACTCGCTGCTGTCTTCCTGACAAGTATTCCCTGATCCATTGTAGTGCCTTCCCTGTTATCCCTGCTTGGTCCTCCAGTTTTTGCACTAATCTCTTGTGTGGTACTGTGTCAAAAGCCTTCTTGCAGTCCACCCACCCCTCTCTCTCTTGTCTTACTGCTGTCACCATGTCATAGAACTCCAGTATGTTTGTGACACAGGATTTCCCATCTCTGAAACCATGTGTGTGTGTGTGTGTGTGTGTGTGTGTGTGTGTGTGTGTGTGTGTGTGCGCGCGCGCACGTTTTCTAATTTTCAACCGTATCTACGGGTGATGTGCTCTAACTTTTGACCTTGTCTTTGAACTTAAATTAAATTGCGTAGTTTATCACTGCCCTGTTGGATGCATTCCATTTGTTCACAGCTCTCACACTGAAGGAATTCTTTGATCTTATAGTTTGTCATTTATGTTCCCTCCTATTTCCTTTCATCTCAAACGATTAGTAACAATCAATTCTCTCTTTCTCTGAATATATTAAAAGCTTTTCTTATGTCTCCGCTATTATTCTTCCCTTCGTTATATTAAGTGGACCAGGAATAAATACAGCCTCTCAAAATGCCTTTCTAGTCTTCTTGTCGTCTTCGACGGCATCAGATGAACTAGTAAAGCAAACTCTACCAGACCAAGTAGGAAATTTAGCGAGGGTGCACGTCCCAGGCTTCACTTCACTGGGAGGCGCTCACAGCTCCAACATAAAAAATCCAGCTGCAAAGCTGGCCCATAAACTGTCCAGCTGTGATAGCCCCATCTTCCGAAATGATGACTGAGAGTTTTACAACAGTGTGTACGTCTCACTCAGGATTTCCTTTGAGCAATTCCTATTTTGGGTAATGGAAACACTTATATACCTACTGACCTTCCACACTGCAGTAGCTCTCTGTCTTCTAGCCAATATTCAATCTGAATAACAGTGTATCCGCAGCACGGTGGAAGCCGACGAAATTGATCATACGATCCAAATTGTAATAAAGTTGGTAGAATTACCGACAATATGTAAAGTAAAAGGACACAAGTGCAACTAATGTGACCATAATAAAATGTCACATTAGTTGCACTTGTGTCCTTTTATTTTACGATCCAAATTGTTCAAATTTTTAATGCTGGCATGTGAAACACATCGAAGTCAAAGATATGGTTAGTGTCGCCATAGTTCAGAGACCCGCTGAGAGACATTAACAAGCCTTAATTAACGTCTTGCAACTATAGTAATGCTGCTGACTTCCTTACTGGGATTACAGTGCAGTACTGTATATCACTGGAACAGCGGCAAAAATATTGGTGTGCACTATAAATGTGCCTCTACTCTGACAGACACCTAACGTAAAAGATACTTGGGTATACCAACAGGGTGGGGGAGGGGGAGAAAATGTGCGGACACACTTAGATAACCCAAATGAGTTTCGATTAAGTGCAAGAGAGTTATGTGAGGAAAGGTGGTGGAGGAGGCTGGCTTGATGCATGGGGGAGAAAGGATGGAGGATGGCTTCATAAATGGAGGAGAGGGAATGGAGACTGGCTTCACACATGGGTTAAAAAAATAGGAATGATAGATGCAAAGGAATTAGGAACCAATTGCCCTAGTCTGAAGATGATAATGAGGTGACCTTAGGAGCTGGAGTCAAATATTTAGAACATCAGGCCGGCATAGAAGAGGGAGATAGACAGCAATTGATAAAGAGTGTGGGATGGAAAAGATGGATATTCATCTACAGCCCACCACGAAAAATTCAGTTACTAAGACCGTGTTTGATGACCGGGATGAAAGAACGGCGTTGTAATTACGTCGGAATATGACGTTAATCTCGAGGTCATATTGGCAGAGGGCGACACACACACACACACACACACACACACACACACACACACACACACACACACACACACAGCCAAGCACGTCAGGAAACTAGAGAAAGTGCAAAGGTTTGTAACAAGACTAATCCTGGGGCAAAGGGACATGTCCTACGAGGAGAATTTAAGGGAAATCAACCTGACGACACTGGAGGACAGGAGAGATAGGGAGGATATGATAACGACATATAAAACGCTGAGAGGAATCGACAAAGTGGACAGAGACAGGATGTTCCAGAGATGAGACACAGCAACAACGGGTTACAGTTGGAAGATGAAGACTCAGATGAATCATAGGGATGCTAGGAAGCATTTCTTCAGCCATAGAGTTTTCAGAATAATCTGGAAAGTGTTGTAGTGGAGGCAGGATCCACACATAGGTTTAAGAAGAGGTATGATAAAAACTCATGGAGCAGGAAGAGTGATCTAGTAGCGACCAGTGAAGAGGCGGGACCAGGAGCTGTGAATCGACCCCTGCAACCACAACTAGGTGAATATAGTTTAAATCCCCCAGGCATGGTTAATCACCCCCGCTGGCTAATTCGTCGTACTGCAGTCTTAGTTAAAACTTCCACCAGTCCTTACTGCAAGTGATCACTTGTAGCTTCCAAGTCTCTCTCCGGCCTTTCATTATGCCGGTGTATAATGAATATGTAATTGTCTTTCCAGAAATTTTCATTCATAAGTAAGTCACTTTTCATATATTAATGTGCCTGCATATATTAAAGAATTAAGTTAAACTTCATTACATAACGTTCTCCTTTTGTCTGCGTGTGAGTCTGTTATACTGACCAATGTTATTACACTGACACAATTTTAGTAACACCCACCACGAAGTCTTCTCTTCACGCTCAAACGTGACTTCCTCACCAAATGTTTATGTCTCAACACTACAACAATAATTCCAATTGAATTTTCTGCAGTTGAAGTAATAAATGCAACTTTACCTTGCCGATATCCTTCATATTCTTGTGTAGATCAACACTCACATCAGCGAAGTACAAGCTTTCATATACGCATTTGTCATTTCTTTCTCCTGTCCTTTATTTGTTGATAAAGTAACTTTACACATAGTTATACACAGCTCCCACTCCATGTATCTACTGTTAAGTCTCTGCGGGTTTGAGTTTCTATATATAGACACGACAAACTTGCGCACACACACACACACACACACACACACACACACACACACACACACACACACACACAATATATATATATATATGTCGTGCCGAATAGGCAGAACTTGCTATCTTGGCTTAAATAGCAACGCTCATCTTGCCATATAGGACAAGTGAAAATTTGTGTATGCAATAATTTCGCCAAAATAATTCTGAACCAAACGAAAAAAATATATTTCACTGTGTTTGTTTAGTATTAAATTATTGTAAACAAATCTAAAATATATATAGTTGGGTTAGGCTAAAATAAATTGTTCTTGTTATAAGGTTAGGTAAGTTTTCTAAGATTTTTTTGGTGGAAAATTAAAAATTTTTACATTAACATTAATGAGGAAAATATATCTTTAAACGTATAAAAGCAAATTTCAGAAAGGACTTAATTTTAAATGAGTTCTTGCTAATTGACCAGTTTTACATATTCGGCACGACATATATATATATATATATATATATATATATATATATATATATATATATATATATATATATATATATATATATATATATATCGCGTGCTGAATAGGGAAAACTTGTTATTTTGGATTAAATGGCAACGCTCTTCTTGCCGAATAAGACAAGCGAAAATTTATGTATGCAATGATTTCGCAAAATCATTCGGAACCTAACGAAAAAAAATATTTCATTGAGTCTGTTTATTAAATTACTGTGAACTTATCTAAAATATATTTAGTTGGATTAGGCTTTTGGCACAAAATTATTAATTTTTACATTAAGATGAATGAAAAAATATATGTTTAAACGTATAAGAGAAAATTTTAAAAAGGAGTTAATATTAAATGATTTCTTGCTAATTGGCCAGTTTTACCTATTCGGAACATATGTATTTGTTTGATCACAGTAAACAGGTGATATCACAATGCGCAGGACAACTGTAACTCAGAAGAATCCAATGATTTATTCAGTGATGGAATGAGTAAAATATTCCCAATTGTCATCAAAGATTGTTTAAGTCTTGTGAAAATCTTATTAGTAATAAAAATTTGCATATTACTAAAGCAGATAAAATAAATGCAATAGCAATTCTAAAAGAAACGGATTACTAATGCAAAATGGATAATCTTTTAAATGATACAGATACTTGTTCCAAAATTAGAAAGAATCTCTTAGATTCTGTTAACAGCAATTTTAATAAAACAATAATACGACTACTGGAAGGCAAAGACGAACTCATAAAATTCATGACTACCAATCCATTGTTACCGTATATGTATGGATTAATAACATACAAACCAGATAATCCAGCCAGACCTTTTATTAGCTCCATAGGTTCAGCTTCCTATAAATTATCTAAATGGCCAGTAGATATGCTGAGCCCAATTGTTGGAAAAATTTCTAACTTAAATATTAAAACAAAATACAGACTTAGTGGATAAATTAATCATGACTGCTTTAACTAATTTACAATATGGCAAACTTTCATGTTACTTCTTTGTTTGCAAAAGTTGCAGTTGATGATTTATTAAGTTTCCTATCTAAGAACTTGTTAATTACGATTTATCATGGCCAGTACCTACAATCATTAAGCTTATTAAACTCTGAATTGTTGATGCAAAGTTTGTGTTTAATAGCAAGTTTTATACTCAAAAGTTTGGTATGGCAATGGGAAATCCTCTCTCACCTGTCCTTAGCAATTTGTACATGGAATACTTTGAAAAAAGATTACTTAAAATCCTTCCCAACTGTGTTAAATGATGCAGATATGTTGATATTTTATGATTAATGCCCAAGAATATAGATATAAATCATTTCCTTGTTAAATTAGTCTACCTCATTCCATAAATTTTGCTGTTGAGTTCGAACAAAATAACTTTTAAATTTTAAATTTACAGAAAACTAAACAATTAACTTTTATGTACACTATTATTCTTTACATCATGTTAAAGTTAAACTTTCTGTATTCTCATCAGTGTTTTTGAGAGCTCTGCGTATTTGAAGCCCAGAGTTCATTAATGAAGAAATCGTGAAAATTTATGAAATAGCTAATGATCTAAAATACTTAAAACACTTATTTGATAAATCTTTTAAACTTACTAGAAATACCTTTTACAGTTAAAAATTGGACAACCAGATTCAATTAAAAATATGCTGGTTCTAACTTACCATGAAAAATTTCAAAGTTGTATTTAAAAATTCTGATAGTGAAAAAATCTTTTGATTAAAAATTCCCCCAAAAATGTTAACAGCTGTGTCTATAACATTCTCCTGTAAAAAATGTGATAAAGTTTATTATGGTCAAACTGGAAGAAGTGTGGAACAAAGATTACAACAAAATAAATATAGCATTAGAATTAGACAAGCGTCTAATGCTCTATTTATTCTGCGAGAGATTTTAACCATCCAATTGATTTTCAAAAGGCAAAAAACGTTGTATCAAGCAGGTCCATGGTTGAGAAAAGTATAATAGAATCAAGCTTCATGAAAAATAATTTTGAAATTGTTATGAATATTGGTTTAGGATTATAGAAATTACTCATAATTAATAAAATTTGGGAAGAATTTAAGATATATTCGACAAGTTAAAATCATAAAAATTGGGTAGAATATAAGCTGTTTCTGACAGGTCCTTGAAATCACCCGCATCGTCATAAAAGGTTCAGGTGTTGTATGTTGACCGTGAAGTGTAATCTCGCTCCTATGTCATAGTGTGTGAAATCACGAAAGCGCTTAGAAGTTCACTAGCCTTTTGACAGTGGTTATTCTGCAAATATATAATATATATATCGTGCCGAATAGGTAAAACTTGCGATTTTTGGCTTAAATAGCAACGCTCTTCTTGCCGAATAGGGCAAGCGAAAATCTATGTATGCAATAATCTCGCAAAAATAATTCTGAATCTAACGAAAAAATATATATTTCCTTGTGTTTATTATTAAATTATTGCAAACTTAGCTAAATATATTTAGTTGGATTAGGCTAAATTAAATTGCGCTTGTTATAATATGATTAGGTTCTTTTGGAACAAAATTATTAATTTTTGAATTAACATAAATGAAAAAAATATATATACATATAAGAGAAAATTTTAGGAAGGACTTAATTTAAATGAATTCTTGCTAATTAACCAATTTTACCTATTCGGCACGACATATATATTTATATGTTGCAACCCCTGAATGGGTTTCAATGATTATTATGTATATATATAATGTATATTATCTTTTCATATAATTTTATATTGCTTATATTTGCGATAATAGCTAAATCGTAAATATATTGCTTTATATTCTTATTTGACTTATGTTGTTAGGATGTACATAATATGTGCTCAGTTCAAGTCTTGATTGTCAAACTACTGTAATTATCGCTTGTCGCTCGTTATACTGCCGGCTTCTGAGCTGTGCTGTCCACGGGGCTATCACGTGATCAAGGGGGGGTGTCCTCACCTCCCTTGAAGTATTCAGTCTGCTCTAGACTCGCTTGGTGGTTGGACAGATTGTCTGTCTCATTATTCTTGTTAGTTCTGTAGAACTCTGTTCACAGAACATTGTATAGACTTAGTGATTTTCGACGTTGTACTGAGGTTGTGTGTCGCTTAGACACTCTGAACATCTCAGGTCCTGAGCTATAGCTTCTGACCTAATTTTGTACTGGTTTCTGTGTATTGTCACAGTCAGGGTTTTTCCTATGCTGAACTTAGATTCAGTAGTATGGGAGTTTTGTAACTTTTGTGGAGGATCTGCTGATGGTCCCTACTTAGTGTCGTTATATTATCTCCTTGATCCTGATTGTGTCGCAGTCGCTTGTTATATGGCTATTGGGCTTAGCATTCTTTTCATTGTTCAAGCAGACTGTTCTGGTTGCCAGTCGGTCAAGAAGTTAGTTTATTAGAGGACTTTGTCAGTCACTTGTTTAAGTCTAGTCGAGTCGTGAGACATAGCGAACTACTTAGAGCACTTACACACATACACACTTACTTGTACATATTTGTAATATCTTATTAAATGTTAATGTACCAGACGGTACGTAAGAATTATAAATGTGATATGTGCTTTCAGCACAATACTATTGAACTCGAGAGATTGATATTATTTTCATTACTGTGATTGATTTAATTTACTTTGATAATATACCTCTAGACTTAATAAATTTATTAAATTTTAATTTCTCTAGTTAGTAGCCTACCAGTTGTAATCCTGAAGCACTATTGAATCTTAATGAATTCTAATGGATAATTGGACAAGGATACTGACTACTTGTTACGAAAACCCAGTAACAGGCTGGATGCTAGAAGGGCAATCCTTTCTAGTATTCACTGGAGATCTCTAAGCTTTTAGAATCGCGTTTTTTGTAACATTATATATATATAAACTTTTGTCCAAAATCAAAAGGACAAAAGAATAAAAAGAATTGAGTTGGCGGACTTTAGTGAACCATTTTTTTTTATCACGTGTTCCCGGGTCCCACAGAGCATGTCGGCAGCATTTTCACAGCGAATGCCTGGTGAAAAGTTGCGTTTGTGTGTGTATTGCCCGAGCACTGTGTGCACTGGTCGAGTATTGTGTGCGTATCATGCGAGAGTTTCGTGTATTTACAAGAATAGTGTGTTTAGTGTGTATATTGTTTATTGTGTATTGTGTGAGTATTGTGTTCGTTAGGTTAGATGAGGTAGGTTCGTCAGATAACTGAACAAGTGTTTTCTGAGACAGGTCTTAGTAATACGATAATCCGCAGCTGGAGCTTTTGGTCATCTGACTGAGGCCTTCCGCTGGCTTACCCGTCCATCCCTTTAAAAATAATAGTTATAATTGTAAGCATTAAATACTACTGTGTACCTCTAATTGTGTGAGTAGTGTTATTCATATAGTGTGTCATATGTGAACCTTATACATGTGTTTCTGATTTGTGTATTGCGGATACTGTGTGCATAAGTTAAACCAGGTTCTTTGTCATTAAACCAGAAAAAAAGATATTCCTTTCATGGTTAAGTGATGAGTTTATAGGCAGATACGATTCTCTGTAGTGAAGTGACCAGATGCTGAATGATAAAAAAAAGTGTAATCTTTCATATTGATTAAAACATTATTTAAAATAACATTCTATTGCCTTTACGTCAAGGCATTGAACGTTTCGTCACTGGGTTCACCTCTCTCTAGAGGTCTTCAAACGACTCGTGACTACTTTATCTGACTTGATCTGGCTCGTTATTTCATGACTCACATCGTAATAACACGATTGTAAACAAACCTCGGTACGGGTGGGGCTTAAGACTCACTCGCCATGGGTTTAAATCTCAACCGTACCGTAGTTTATTTCATGACCTGACTCAATGCAACGTGACCCGGCTCGTGGCTGTTTGATTTTGCGAGGAACTATGTGAGTTGACTCGTTTCTACTTGACCTGGCTCACCATTACGTGACCTGGCTCACCACTACGTGACCTGGCTCACCACTATATAACTCACCAAACATTATCTAAAATATACGAATCATTATCCAGCTTAACAAAGAAATATTTCTTAATATACCACTGAAACCTCTATGCTCGCCCTATAATTTTTAATGAATATTATCTTAATAACTCTTTTCCCTTACACATCATTAGCTATTTTTTAATAAGAGAGAAAAGGACAATGGATTAATGAAGAAAAAATAATGAGGGAAAAAAAGCTATGGAGAATTTTCTCCCCAAAGAAAATTCCTGGAAAAAATGCTTTTGGTTCAGTCTTTGGCAACACCGAGAGAGAGAAATGATAATTGGATTCATTACCACACTCTTATTGTGGCTTCCTATGTGTATGTGTGTGTGTGTGTGTGTGTGTGTGTGTGTGTGTGTGTGTGTGTGTGTGTGTGTGTGTGTGTGTGTGTGTGTGTGTGCGCGTGTGTGTGTGTATTCGCCTCACCTATTTGTCAAGACTCATCTCCTGGCCCCGCCTCTTCACTGACTGCTAGTGGGTCCTCCCTCTCCCTGCTCCATGAGCTTTATCATACCTCGTCTTAAAACTATGTATGGTTCCTGCCTCTACTGCCTCAATTGCCAGATTATTCCACTTCCTAACAACTCTGTTGCTGAAGAAATACTTCCTAACATAACTCTGACACATCTGAGTCTTCAATTTCCAATTGTGAACACTTGTTTCTGTGTCCCATCTCTGGAACATCCTGTCTCTGTCCACCTTATCTATTCCACGCAGTATTATGTATGTCGTTATCATGCCTTCCCTAACCCTCCTGTCCTCCAGTGTCGTCAGGCCAATTTCCCCTAACCTTTCTTCGTAGACCCTTAGGTCTGGAACCAGCCTTGTTGCAAACTTTTGCACTTTCTCTAATTTCTTGACGTGCATGACCAGGTGTGGGTTCCAAACTGGTGCTGCGTACTCCAGTATGGGCCTGACGTACACAGTGTACAGAGTCTTGAACGATTCATTACTGAGGTATCGGAACACTATTCTCAGGTTTGCCAGGCGCCCATATGCTGCAGCAGCTATCCTACTGATGTGTGCTTCCGGAGACGTGCTCGGTATTATACTCACCCCTAGATCTTTCTCCTTGAGTGAGGTTTGTAGTCTTTGGCCACCTAGCCTATACTGTGTCTGCGGTCTTCTTTGCCCTTCCACGATCTTCATAACTTCGCATTTGGCGGGGTTAAATTCTAGGAGCCAGTTGCTGGACCACGCGTCCAGCCTGTCTAGGTCTCTGTAGTCCTGTCTGATCTTCATCAGATTTAATTATCCTCATTAACTTCACATCATCTGCAAACAGGGACACTTCTGAGTCTATCCCTTCCGTCATGTCATTCACATATACCAAGAATAGCATTGGTCCCAGGACTGACCCCTGTGGGACCCCGCTCGTCACAGGCGCCTACTGTGATACCTCATCGCGTACCTTGACTCGCTGCTGCCTCCCTGTCAGGTATTCTCTGATCCATTGCAGTGCCTTTCCTGTTATACGTGCCTGATCCTCTAGCATCTACAGTAATCTCTTGTAAGGAACCGTGTCGAAGACCTTGCAGGCCAAAAAAATGCAAACAACCCATCCCTCCCTCTCATGCCTTACCTCAGTTACCTTGTCACAAAAGTCCAATAGGTTCGTGACACAGGATTTGCCTTCCATGAATCCGTGCTGGCTGTTGTTTATAATCTTGTTCCGTTCTAGGTGCTCCACCACTCTCCTCCTGATAAGCTTCTACATGTCAGTGACACTGGGCTATAGTTTAGTGCCTCCTTTCTGTCTCATTTCTTAAAGATGGGGACTACATTTGCCGTCTAGTTGCCCAGTTTTAAAGGATGTGTTGAAGATTGTGGTTAGTGACACACGCAGTGCCTCTGCTCCCTCTCTAAGGACCCACGTTGAGATGTTTTCTGGTCCCGCGCCTTTGAGGTATCAAGGTCACTTAGCAACTTCTTCACCTCCTCCTCGGCTATGTCTATTTCATCCAGCACTTGTTGGTATATCCCTTGTTGGTGTACCTCTCTGTTTTGTCTTCCCAGTGTCTCTTCTACATCCACTGTAAATACTTCCTTAAATCTCGTGTTGAGCTCCTCACATACATCTTGGTAGTTTCTTGTGAGTTCCCCACCTTCTTTCCTCAGTCTGATTACCTGGTCCTTGACTGTTCTCTTCTTCCTGATGTGGCTATAAAGCCGTTTTGAGTCAGACTTGACTTTCAATGCTATGTCGTTTTCGTACTGCTGCTGGGCCTCCCTCCTTATCTGTGCATACTCGTTTCTGGCTCGTCGAGTAATTTCTTTATTTTCCAGGGTCCTTTGCCTTCTGTACTTTTTCCATTCTCTAGCACACTTAGTTTTTGCCTCCCTACACCTTCGGGTAAAGAAAGGGCTCATTCTGGTTTTTCCCAATATTTCTGTTACCCTTGGGAACAAGCCTTTCCTCTGCCTCCTTGCACTTTGTTGATACGTAGTTCATCATTTCGTTTACTGACTTTCCTACCAATTCTCTTTCTCACTGAACCTCCTGCAGGAAGGTCCTCATGCCTGTGTAGTCCCCCCTTTTGTTTAGCTTTTCATTTTCTACACCAGTTACCTTCTCCACTTGTAGCTCTACGTTGTATTTAAAGCTCAGAACCACGTGGTCACTAGCACCAAGGGTGCCATTCATATGTAATGTTCTCAATGTCTGAGCTACTCAGGGTGAACACAAGGTCCAGTCTTGCTGGTTCATCCTTTCTCTCTCTGGTAGTGTCCCTAACATGTTGGTGCATAAGGTTTTCCAGTACCATATCCATCATCTTGGCTCTCCATATTTTGAGACCCCCATGTAGCTCCAGGTTTTCCCAATCAATCTCCTTGTGGTTGAAGTCGCCCATAACCAGTAACTTTGCTTTACTCAAGTGAGCTCTTCTGGCCACCTTAGCTAGTGTGTCCACCATTGTTCTGTTGCTCTTATCATATTCCTCCCTAAGCCTCCTGCAGTTCTGTGATGGGTTATACATCACTGCAGCGACTACCTTATGTTCCCCTCACTGAATTGTACCTACTATGTAATCCCTTTCTCCAGTCTCGTCCATTCCTTCCATTTCCTGATATCTCAATCGGTTTTTAATGTGCAGTGCAATCCCTCCTCCCCTTCTGCTCCTTCTATCTTTCCTCAGGATCTGATATTCAGGTGGGAAGATTGCGTCTGTTATTGTCCCAGTGAGTTTTGTTTCTGTGACTGCTATGATTCTTTCATGCCACCCCTCACATTTATTTGTTATTCCATCCGCGTTCATGTACTAAACCTTCAACTTCTTTTCTAAAACTGTGGTCTGGTGCGAATGATGGGTTCGGGGGAGCAGGAGCCCTAGCGGGGGCCTATAGGGGGTCACAGTGGAGGATGGGGGAGTAGAGGATACAGTGTGTGGGTTACTGTGGGGGTGGGGTTTGTGGTGAAAGGGATGGGGGCAGAGGGTACAGTGTGTGGGTTTTAGATTAGGTTGTTTGGATGCATTGAGGTTGTCATGGTTGGATTCCTTCTGTGGGTGGTTCTGGAGGAGGTTGTATTTGCTCTTCCACCTGGGTCTGGTTTCTCCTGCTCCCCTCCTTCATTGCCTCCCATTCTTCCTTGTGACGTTGCACCCTCTCTTTCAGTATCTTCCATTCTTTTTGTGTTCTGTCTCAGTCGAGGTACACACTTTGGTACTCGGGTTTGTCCCTTAGATACGCTTTCTACTGTGGAATCTGATTTTGAGCTGACTGTGCATGTGCATGTACTCACCTAATTCACCTAATTGTGGTTGCAGAGGTCGAGACTCAGCTCCTGGCAATGCCTCTTCACTGATCGCTATTAGGTCCTCTCTCTCTCTGCTTCCTGAGATGTATCATACCTCTTCTTAAAACTATGTATGGTTCCTGCCTCCACTACTTCACTTGCTAGGCTGTTCCACTTCCTGACAACTCTATGACTGAAGAAATACTTCCTAACGTCCCTGTGACTCGTCTGAGTCTTCAGCTTCCAGTTGTGACCCCTTGTCCCTGTGTCCCCTCTCTGGAACATCCTATCTCTGTCCACCTTGTCTATTCCCCGCAGTATCTTGTATGTCGTTATCATGTCTCCCCTGACCCTTCTGTCCTCCAGTGTCGTCAGTCCGATTTCCCTCAACCTTTCCTCGTACGACATTCCCCTGAGCTCTGGGACTAGCCTTGTTGCAAACCTTTGTACTTTCTCTAACTTCTTGACGTGCTTGACCAGGTGTGGGTTCCAGACTGGTGCTGCATACTCCAGTATGGGCCTAACATACACAGTGTACAGTGTCTTGAACGATTCCTTATTAAGGTATCGGAACGCTATTCTCAGGTTTGCCAGGCGCCCGTATGCTGCAGCAGTTATTTGGTTGTGTGCCTCCGGTGATGTGCTCGGTGTTATGGTCACCCCAAGGTCTTTCTCCCTGAGTGAGATCTGTAGTCTTTGTCCACCTAGCCTATACTCTGTCGGCGGTCTTCTTTGCTCCTCCCCAATCTTCATGACTTTGCATTTGGCTGGATTGAATTCGAGAAGCCAGTTACTGGACCACATGTCCAGCCTGTCCAGGTCTCTTTGCAGTCCTGCCTCGTCCTCATCCGATTTAATTCTTCTCATCAATTTCACATCATCTGCGAACAGGGACACTTCAGAGTCTATTCCTTCCATCATGTCGTTCACATATATAAAAAATAGCACTGGTCCTAGAACTGACCCCTGTGGGACCCCGCTCGTCACTGGCGCCCACTGTGATACCTCTTCACGTACCATGACTCGTTGCTGCCTCCCTGTCAGGTATTCCCTGATCCACTGCAGTGCCCTCCCTGTTACATGCGCATGATCCTCCAGCTTCTGCACTAATCTCTTGTGGGGAACTGTGTCAAAGGCCTTCCTGCAGTCTAGGAAAACGCAATCTAACCACCCCTCTCTCTCGTGAATTACTTCTGTTACCTTGTCATAAAACTCTAGGAGGTTTGTGATACACGATTTGCCTTCCATGAACCCATGCTGGTTTTCATTTATAATCTTGTTCCTTTCCAGGTGTTCGACCACTCTCCTCCTGATAATCTTCTCCATGACTTTGCACACAATACATGTCAGAGACACAGGTCTGTAGTTTAGCGCCTCGTTTCTGTTTCCTTTCTTAAATGTGGGGACTACATTAGCTGTCTTCCATTTCTCAGGTAGTTGCCCAGTTTCAAGGGATGTGTTGAAGATTGTGGTTAGAGGCACGCACAATATCTCTACTCCTTCTCTAAGGACCCATGGGGAGATGTCCGGTCCCATTGCCTTTGAGGTGTCAAGGTCACTTAGGAGCTTCTTCACCTCTTCCTCAGTTGTTCGTATGTCATCCAACACTTGTTGGTATATTCCCTCTTCATGTTCCCTTCTGTGCTGTCTTCCCACAGCCCTTCCTGTCTCTACTGTAAAAACTTCCTTAAATCTCCTGTTCAGCTCCTCACATACCTCCTGATCATTTCTTGTGAGTTCTCCACCTTCTGTCCTTAATCTGATCACCTGGTCTTTGACTGTTGTCTTCCTCCTGATGTGGCTATACAACAGTTTCGGGTCAGTCTTGATTCTCGATGCTATGTCATTTTCATACTGTCGCTGGGCCTCCCTCCTTACCTGTGTATACTCATTCCTGGCTCTGCGACTGATCTCCCTATTTTCGTGTGTTCTCTGCCTTCTGTACTTTTTCCATTCTCTATTGCACTTTGTTTTTGCCTCCTTACACCGCCGGGCAAACCAGGGGCTCGTTCTGGTCTTCCCGTTGTTACTGTTGCCCTTGGGTATAAACCTTTCCACTGCCTCCTTGCATTTTGTGGTTACATATTCCATCATTTCATTTACTGGCTTTCCTGCCAGTTCTCTGTTCCACTGGACCTCCCGCAGGAAGTTCTTCAACCCTATGTAGTCCCCTCTTTTATAGTCAGGCTTTTCCCATTCAACTCCTGTTATTCTCTCCACTTGCAGCTCTACTATGTATTCAAAGCACAGAACCACGTGGTCGCTAGCTCCTAGGGGACTCTCATACTTGATGTCCTCAATGTCTGAGCTTCCCAAGGGTGAACACAAGGTCCAATCTTGCTGGTTCATCCTCCCCTCTCACTCTGGTAGTGTCCTTAACATGTTGGTGCATGAGGTTTTCCAGCACCACGTCCAACATCCTGGCTCTCCATGTTTCGGGACCCCCATGTGGCTCCAGGTTTTCCCAGTCAATCTCCCTGTGGTTGAAATCCTCCATAACCAGCAACTTTGCTCTGCTGGAGCGAGCTCTTCTTGCCACCTCAGCAAGTGTGTCCACCATTGCTCTGTTGCTCTCTTCATATTCCTCTCTTGGCCTCCTGCAGTTCTGTGGTGGATTATACATCACTGCAATGACCACTTTGTGTTCCCCAGACTGAAGTGTACCTACTATGTAGTCTCTTTCTCCCGTCTCATCTATGCCTTCCATTTTCTCGAATTTCCATCTGTTTTTTACGAGCAGAGCAACCCCACCTCCCCCTCTGCCCCTTCTATCTTTCCTCATGATCTGGTATCCTGGTGGTAAGATTGCATCTGTTATTGTCTCCATGAGATTTGTTTCTGTAACTGCTATGATGTCTGGGAACTTCTCATTGATTCTTACTTGCCATTCCTCATGGTTATTCGTTAATCCATCTGCATTTGTGTACCAAACCTTCAACTTCTGTTCTGATACTGTAACTGTGGTGCGGGGGGTGAGAACAGAGGGATCGGTGTGTGATGGTTGGTTTGGATTGTTCAGTTGCCTTGGGGGTGTCGTGGCTGGAGTCCTTCTGCAGGTGTTTCTGGGGGGTGTGCTTGTCCTTCCATTTGATCCTGGGTTATTCTGCTCTCCTTTTTCATTTCCTCCCATTTCTCCTTTCGTCTCGATCGAGGTACACACTCTGGAACTCCTGCTTGCCTCTCAGCCGTGCTTTCTCCTGCAGGATCATGGTTCGGGTTGATTCTGCCTTGAAAATTACTTTGAGAGGCCGATTCCTTTTCTTTGTGAACCACCCGATTCTCCGAAAATTTGCCACCTGGGTCATGTCCCCCTCGCCTATCACCTTCATGATATCTTCAATTGCTTTTTTCTCCTCCTGCTTTCTTTCATCATAAGTTCCCCCTTTAGCTTCGTCTAGCCCATAGACAAACACGGATCTCTCCCTTTCCACCTCCCACTGTGACTCCCATTGCATCCTTTGATGTGTTTAAGTTCCTTCCCATGGAGTGTTCCTTCCTTCAGTCCCTTCCCTAGTTATGGCCCCTATGCTTCTTGGTTTGTCCTTCCTGCTCACCTGTTCCTGGCCCCCACAGGTATCTGGTATGGTCCCTGCACATGTCCTAGTTCCTTCAATGTCTTCCAACCTCTCATTCTGTCCTAGTGTGCTCCCTGCCTTTGTTTTGGCCCCATGTGGGTTTGACAGGACCTCTGCATACAGTTTAGTTTCCATGCTCCCTTCAAACCTGTTGTCTGTGTCTGATGTAGCCATTGCTGATGCTACTTCTGTAATATCTTTGTCTCTGTGCTGTTTCAGATGTCTCAGCTCCTCTTCTAATCTCTCTATCTTGATTTCTGCTGCTGTGGCCTGTTGCTTCCACCTTCTGCATTCTGCTGCTAACCTCTCTTCCATCTTCCTTTCCGGCTCATCTAGTCTCCTTCCCCAGTCTTCCTCCCTTTTTTTGAGCTCTGCCTCCCATTCCTCCCTCCCAGATTCGTCCTTGGAGCCCCTTGTCCTCATCCTGGTTCTAGGTTCCCCGGTTGCTCCACAGAAGGGGAGATGGGTGGTTAGGGGGAGGGGAATAGATGGTTAGGAGGAGAGGGGATGGATGGTTGTAGGGGAGGGGGAGGGTGGTTATTGGAGGGGTAGAAATATCTGGGGGAGGGGGTTAGATGGTTTGGGGGAGGGGTAGGTGGCTAGGGTTAGGTGGTTAGGGAAGGGGGAGAGGTGGTTAGGGGAGGGGGGAGTATGCATTTGAGAGAGGGAGGGGATGGATGGTTATGGGGGAGCTGGAGGATGGGTATTGGAGGGAGGGAGGTAGTTGAGGGGGGTTAGATGGTTTGGGGGAGGGGTAGGTGGCTAAGGTGAGGTAGTTAGGGAAGGGGGAGAGGTGGTTAGGGGAGGGGGGGCACGTGTTTGTGTCAAGCGTTTGTGTCAAGTGGTGGAGGGTGTGTGTGTACTCACCTAGTTGTACTCACCTAGTTGAGGTTGCGGGGGTCGAGTCCGAGCTCCTGGCCCCGCCTCTTCACTGATCACTACTAGGTCACTCTCCCTGAGCCGTGAGCTTTATCATACCTCTGCTTAAAGCTATGTATGGATCCTGCCTCCACTACATCGCTTCCCAAACTATTCCACTTACTGACTACTCTGTGGCTGAAGAAATACTTCCTAACATCCCTGTGATTCATCTGTGTCTTCAGCTTCCAACTGTGTCCCCTTGTTACTGTGTCCAATCTCTGGAACATCCTGTCTTTGTCCACCTTGTCAATTCCTCTCAGTATTTTGTATGTCGTTATCATGTCCCCCCTATCTCTCCTGTCCTCCAGTGTCGTCAGGTTGATTTCCCTTAACCTCTCCTCGTAGGACATACCTCTTAGCTCTGGGACTAGTCTTGTTGCAAACCTTTGCACTTTCTCTAGTTCCAAACTGGTGCCGCATACTCCAATATGGGCCTAACATACATGGTGTACAGGGTCCTGAATGATTCCTTATTAAGATGTCGGAATGCTGTTCTGAGGTTTGCTAGGCGCCCATATGCTGCAGCAGTTATTTGGTTGATGTGCGCTTCAGGAGATGTGCCTGGTGTTATACTCACCCCAAGATCTTTTTCCTTGAGTGAGGTTTGTAGTCTCTGACCCCGTAGACTGTACTCCGTCTGCGGCCTTCTTTGCCCTTCCCCAATCTTCATGACTTTGCACTTGGTGGGATTGAACTCCAGGAGCCAATTGCTGGACCAGGTCTGCAGCCTGTCCAGATCCCTTTGTAGTTCTGCCTGGTCTTCGATCGAGTGAATTCTTCTGTGTGTGTGTATGTGTGTGTGTGTGTGTGTGTGTGTGTGTGTACTCACCTATTTGTACTAACCTATTTGTGGTTGCAGGGGTCGAGTCATAGCTCCTGGCCCCGCCTCTTCACTGATTGCTACTAGGTCCTCTCTCTCCCTGCTCCATGAGTTTTATCATACCTCGCCTTAAAACTATGTATGGTTCCCGCCTCCACTACTTCACTTTCTAGACTATTCCACGACTTGACTACTCTATGACTGAAGAAATACTTCCTAACATCCCTTTGATTCATCTGAGTCTTCAACTTCCAATTGTGACCTCTTGTGTATGTGTCCCATCTCTGGAACATCCTGTCTTTGTCCACCGTGTCTATTCTGCGCAGTATTTTATATGTCGTTATCATGTCTCCCCTGACCCTCCTGGCCTCCAGTGTCGTCAGGCCGATTTCCCTCAACCTTTCTTCGTACGACAATCCCCGTAGCTCTGGGACTAGTCTTGTTGCAAACCGTTGCACTTTCTCTAATTTCTTGACGTGCTTGACTAGGTGTGGATTCCAAACTGGTGCTGCATACTCCAGTATGGGCCTGACGTAAATGGTATACAGTGTCTTGAACGACTCCTTATTGAGGTATCGGAACGCTATCCGTAGGTTTGCCAGACGCCCGTATGCTGCAGCAGTTATCTGATTGATGTGCACCTCAGGAGATATGCTCAGTGTTATACTCACCCCCAGATCTTTTTCCTTGAGTGAGGTTTGCAGTTTTTAGCCATCTAGACTATACTGTGTCTGCGGTCTTCTTCGCCCTTTCTCAATCTTCATGACTTTGCATTTGGCGCGGTTAAACTCAAGGAGCCAGTTGCTGGACCAGGCTTGTAGCCCATCCAGGTCTCTTTGTAGTCCTGCCTGATCCTCGTCTGATTTGATTCTTCTCATTAACTTCACATCATCTGCAAACAAGGGCACTTCTGAGTCTATCCCTTCCGTTATGTCATTCACATATACCAAAAACAGCACAGGTCCTAGGACTGAGCCCTGTGGAACCCCGCTTGTCACAGGCGCCCACTCTGACACCTCGTCACGTACCATGACTCGTTGTTGCCTCCCTGTCAGGTATTCTCTGATCCATTGCAGTGCCTTTCTGTTATGTGTGCCTGATCCTCTAGCTTTTGCAGTAACCTCTTGTGAGGAACTGTGTCGGAGGCCTTCCTGCAGTCCAAAAAAATGCAGTCGCTCCTCCCCTCTCTCTCTTGTCTTACTTCTGTCACCTTGTCATAAAACTTGAGTAGGTTTGTGACACAGGATTTTCCTTCCTTGAAACCGTGCTGGTTGTCAATTATACAGTTGTTTCTTTCCAGGTACTCCACCACTCTCCTCCTGATGATCTTCTCCATGACTTTGCATACTATACACGTTAGTGATACAGGTCTGTAGTTTAATGCCTCATGTCTGTCTCCCTTTTTAAAAATTGGGACTACATTTGCCATCTTCCATACCTCAGGGAGTTGCCCAGTTTCAATGGATGTGTTGAAAATCTTTATTAATGGCACACACAGTATCTCTGCTCCCTCTCTAAGGACCCACAAAGAGATGTTGTCTGGTCCCACCGCCTTTGAGGTGTCAAGTTCACATAGCAGCTTCTTCACCTCTTCCTTGGTTATGTGTACCTCATCCAGCACTTGTTGGTGTACCCCTCTGTTCTGATTTCCTTGAGTCCTACTGGTTTCCACTGTAAATACTTCTTTAAATCTCGTGTTGAGCACCTCACATACCTCTCAGTCATTTCTTCTGAACTCCCCATCATCCTTCCTCAGTCTGATTACCTGGTCCTTGACTGTTTTCCTCCTGATGTGGCAAAACAACAGCTTCGGGTCAGACTTGACTTTTGATGCTATGTCATTTTCATGTTGTCACTGAGCTTCCCTTCTTATCTGTGCATATTCGTTTCTGGCTCTTCGGCTAATCTCTTCATTTTCCTGAGTTCTCTGTCTTCTGTACCTTTTCCATTCTCTAGTACACCTAGTTTTTGCCTCCCTACACCTTTGGGTGAACCAAGGACTCGTTCTGTTCTTCCCATTATTTCTGTTTCCCTTGGGAACAAACCTCTCCTCTGTCTCCTTGCATTTTGTTGTCACATAGTCCATCATTTCTTTTATTGGTTTTCCTGTCAGTTCCCTCTCCCACTGAATGTCTTGCAGGAAGTTCCTCATGCCTGAGTAGTTCCCCCTTTAGTAGTTTGGTTTTCCCATCCTATGCCTGCTATTCTCTCCACTTGAAGCTCAACTATGTAGTCAAAGCACAGAACCACATGATCACTAGCTCATAGGGGCCTTTCATACATGATATCCTCGATATCCGAACTACTCAAGGTGAATACAAGGTCCAGTATTGCTGGATCATCCTCACCTCTCTCTCTGGTAGTGTCTCTAACATGTTGATGCATGAGGTTTTCCAATACCACATCCATCATCTTGGCTCTCCATGTTTCTGGACCCCCATGGGGCTCCAGGTTTACCCAGTCAATCTCCTTGTGATTGAAATCGCCCATAACTAGAAACTTTGCTCCCCCCATGTGTGCTCTTCTGGCCACCTCGGGTAGTGTGTCGACCATTGCTCTGTTGCTCTCATCGTATTCTTCTCTTGGCCTCCTGCAGTTCTATGGTGGGTTGTACATTACTGCAATTATCACCTTATGTCCATCAGACTGGATTGTTCCTACTAAGTAGTCCCTTTCGCCCCGTGCCATCCATTCCTTCCATTTTCTCAAAACCCCACTGGTTTTTAATGAGCAGTGCAACTCCTCCTCCCTCTGTCTTTCCTGAGGATTTGATATCCGGGTGGAAAGGTTGCATCTGTTATCATTCTGGTGAGTTTTGTTTCTGCGACTGCTATTATGTCTGGGGATGTCTCCTTGATTGTTTCATGGCACTCCTCACACATATTTGTTATTCCATCTGCATTTGTATACCACACCTTCAACTTCTTTTCTAAGACTGTGGTCTGGGGGGTATATTGGGGTTGGGGAAGTGGGAGACCTGATGAGGAACTATGGGTGGTTGCTGTGGGGGTGGAGTTTGTAATGCAGTGGGTGGGGGCATTGGATATGGCATCGATGTTTTGGTTTAGAATGTTTGGTTGCACTAGGGTTGACCTGGATGGGGTTCTTCTATAGGAAGTTGTGAGGGAGGCTGTATTTGGTCTTCTTCCTGGGTCTGGGATCTCCTGTCTGTCTCCTCCATCCCCTCTCTTTCCTCCTTTCGCCTTTGTACCATCTCTCTCAGTTTCTGCCTTTCTTCTTGTGTTCTGCCGCGGTCGAGATACACCTTCCTGTATGCTGGCCCATCCCTTAATCTTGCTTTCTCCTGCAGGATCCTGTTCCGAGTCGATTTTGCCTTGAAAGTCACTTTCACTGGCTGGGTTCTTCTTCTTGCAAACCACCCTATTCTCTGAAAATTTTCCAGCTTCTCCTATTGCTTTTATGATGCTTTCAATTGCTTTTTTTCCCTTGTTTTCTTGCTTCATATGTTTCTCTTTCAACTTCCTGGAGTCCATACACAAAGACTAACCTCTCCCTTTCATTCTCCCACTGCATATCCTTGTGTATCCACTCATTCAATTTAATTTCCTCAATTGCAGCTTTCCTTTCTTCAGTTTCACTATCTATTATACTTGTTCTCAGTGGCCTGTCATTTTCCCTTCTTGGCTTTCCCTGGGCTCTGCTGTGGTCTGTTAGGGCCTCCACATATAGCTTAGCTCTTTCATTTACTACAGTCCCTTCTGATAGAGCTTCTACATGCAGTGTTGCTCCTTCTTTCCCTACAGTTCCCTTATTTGTGACTGAGGTAGCAGTCTCTGATGTCTTTCCCAAAATGTTCTTTAGTTCTTTAGGCTGTTTCAGATTTTTCAGTTCCTCTTCTAATCTCTGTATCCTAGCCTCTGCTGCTATGACTTGCATCTCCCACTTCCTGCTTTCCATATCTATCCTCTCTTCCATTCTCATGCTAAGTTATTATAGTTTCTTTTTCCATTCATGTTCCCTTTTAGTGAGCTCTGCTGCCCCATCTTCCTTTGTAGATTCATCCTCCTATCCCTTGGTTTTCCTTCCTGCTCTCTGGCAACCCATTTTTTTTATTTTGATTGCCTCAGAATGGAAAACTTACGTAATCCTGTGTGTTAGGTTAGTAGTTTGTTTGTCCGAGTGTGGGGGGGGGGAGGTAGAGAAGGAACTGTGGACAATGGCTATATGGGAGAGGTGATGGGGAGGGGGATTTAGGGGGGAATATGGGGAGTAAGAATGAGGGAGAAGCAAGGAGGAGAATGGGAGATGGAGAGGGGGGATGGAGGGAGAGGTGGGGAGGAGGGTGAATGAGAGAGCGGGGTGATCAGGGGAAAGAGTGAGAGGTTGGTGGGGGAGGGGGGAGTGTATGTGTGAGTCTGTATATGTGTGTGTGTGTGTGTGTGTGTGTGTGTGTGTGTGTGTGTGTGTGTGTGCGTGTGTGTGTGTGTGTGTGTGTGGGTGTGTGTGTGTGTGTGTGTGAAATTATGTGTGGAATTATGTGTGGGTTTATTAAGTGTCTGAAAAGTGGGTGGAATTGTGCATTGGAGTGTTATGTGGAGTCTCAGTAGTCCCTTACCTGACCACAACCTCTTGTGACCTGACCCCCACCCTCCTGTAACTTGACCTGCACCTACTTACAATGCTGCCTTCTATGCTTTTCCTACCACCTAGGCTTATAGTAACTTATTCTCCTTGTTCCATAGATTACCAATTGATATTCCTTATTGAGTACTTGAGTGCCTATTCTTTATCGTGCTAGGAGAGTTGGACCGTTCACAATCAGCTTGGCAGTTAATTGGAACCCGAGACCCACACCCAAACAACCGTGCATAGGTGATTACAGTACTCACAATGCAGCTGTAGGAGCCTGTAGATTGTCCAACTCGATGTGACGTCCTGGTGTAGATCCACCTCAATTTCTTCTCGTTATATAATGTCCCTATTCATTGTATTTCTTTCACTGGTCACACGATTGTTTCACTTTATTATCTTTCTTGGGTGACAGGCAGATTGTAAATCGCTTCAAGGAATTGTTCACTACCCTAACACTTAGCAACCCTTGCAGTACACTTGGGTAGCCCTCAAAGACACTTATATTCGCGGAGCACGGAAGGCGTGACTCGCACGCGGTGTCCCTACTGTGTGTTTGTATGTGTGTTTGTGTGTGTGTGTGTGTGTGTATGTGTGTGTGTGTGTGTGTGTGTACTCACCTATTTGTGGTTGCAGGGGGTCGTGTCATAGCTCCTGGCCCCGCCTCTTCACTAATTGCTACTATATCCTGTCTCTCCCTACTCCATGAGCTTTATCAAACCTTGTCTTAAAGCTTTACTATGTATGGCTCCCGCCTCCACTACGCCACTGTGTGTGTGTGTATTAATGTGTGTGTGTGTGTGTGTGTGTGTGAATGCACTAACCTAGTTGTACTCACCTAGTTGTGGTTGCAGGGGTCGAGTCACAGCTACTGGGCCCGCCTCTTCACTGGTCGCTACTAGGTCACTCTCCCTGCACCATGAGCTTTATCATCCCTCTTCTTAAAGGTATGAATGGATCCTGCCTCTACTAGATCGCTTCCCAAACTATTCCACTTCCTGACTACTCTGTGACTGAAGAAATACTTCCTAACATCTCTGTGATTTATCTGAGTCTTCAGATTCCAAACGTGTCCCCTTGTTGCTGTGTCCCATCTCTGGAACATTCTGTCTCTGTCCACCTTGTCAATTCCTCTCAGTATTTTATATGTCATTATCACATCCTCCATATCTCTCCTGTCCTCCAGTGTCGTCAGGTCGATTTCCTTTAACATCTCCTCGTAGGACATACCCCTTAGCTCTGGGACTAGTCTTGTTGCAAACCTTTGCACTTTCTCTAGTTTCTTTACGTGCTTGGCTAGATGTGGGTTCCAAACTGGTGCCGCATACTCCAAAATGGGCCTAACGTACACATTGTACAGGGTGTGAATGTGTGTGAATGTGAGTGAATGTGTGTGTGTGTGTGTGTGTGTGTGTGTGTGTGTGTGTGTGTGTGTGTGTGTGTGTGTGTGTGTGTGTGTGTGTGTGTGTGTGTGTGTGTGCGCGCGCGCGTATACTCACCTATTTGTGGTTGCAGGGGTCGATTCACAGCTCCTGCTCCCGCGTCTTCATTGATCGCTACTAGGTTCTCTCTCTCCTTGCTCCATGAGCTTTATCAAGTCTCGTCTTAAAACTATGTATTGTTCCTGCTTCCACTACGTCACTTGCTAGACTATTCGACTTCCTGACTAACTCTATGACTATGACTCTTTGACTCATCTGAGTCTTCAACTTCCAATTATGACCCCTTGTACTCCTTGTCGATTCCCAGCAGTATTTTTTATCTCGTTATCATGTCTTCCCTAATTTTCCTGTCCTTCAGTATCGTCAGAGATGAGGGGTAGTGTTGGTAATAGTGATGAGGGGTGGTGTTCCTAGTAGTGATGATGGGTAGTGTTGGTAGTAGTGCTGATGGGTAGTGTTGGTAGTAGTGATGAGGGGTGGTGTTGGTAGTAGTGATGAGGGGTAGTGTTGGAAGTCGTGATGAGTAGTGTTGCTATTTGTGATGATGTGTGGTGTTGCTAGTAGTGATGAGGGGTAGTGCTGGTAATAATGATGAGGGGTGGTGTTGGTAGTAGTGATGAAGGGTGGTGTTGCTTGTCTTGATGAAAGGTAGTGTTGGTAGTAGTGATGATATGTAGTGTTGGTAGTAGTGATGATATGTAGTGTTGGTAGTAGTGATGGCGGATGGTACTGAGTGGTGGCGTTGTTAGCAGTGATGAGGGGTAGTGCTGCTAATACTGATGAGGGGTAGTGTTGCTAATAGTGATGAGGGGCAGTGTTGTTAGTAGTGATGAGTTGTAGTGTTGCTAGTAGTGATGAGGGGTAGTGGTTCAAGTAGTGATGAGGGGTAGTGGTTCTAGTAGTGATGAGGGGTAGTGTTGCTAGTAGTGATGAGGGGTAGTGTTGCTAGTAGTAATGAGGGGTAGTGTTGCTAGTAGTGATGAGGGGTAGTGTTGCTAGTAGTGATCAGAGGTAGTGTTGCTAATACTAATGAGGGGTAGTGTTGCTAGTAGTGATGAGGGACAGTGTTGATAGCAGTGATGAAGAGTAGTATTTGTAGTGATGAGGGGCAGTGCTCACCTAATTGCACTAACCTAATTGTGGTTGCAGGGGTCGAGACTCAGCTCCTGATCCCGCCTCTTCACTGATTGCTACTAGGTCCTCTCTCTCCCTGCTACTTGAGCTTTATCATACCTCGTCTTAAAGCTATGTATGGTTCCTGCCTCCACTGCTTCACTTGCTAGACTGTTCCACTTCCTGACTACTCTATGACTGAAGAAATATTTCCTAACATCTGAGTCTTCAACTTCCAATAGTAACCCCTTGTTTCTGTGTCCCATCTCTGGAACATCCTGTCTCTGTCCACTTTGTCTCTTCCACGCAGTATTTTGTATGTCGTTATCATGTCTCCCCTAACCCTCCTGTCCTCCAGTGTCGTCAGGCCAGTTTCCCTTAACCTTTCTTCGTAGGACATTCCCCTTAGCTCTGGAACTAGCCTTGTTGCAAATCTTTGTACTTTCTCTAATTTCTTGACGTGCTTGACCAGTTGTGGGTTCCTAATTAGTGCTGCATACCCCAGTATGGGCCTGACGTACACTGTGTACAGTGTCTTGAACGATTCCTTGCTAAGGCATCGGAACGCCATTCTTAGGTTTGCCAGGCGCCCATATGCTGCAGCAGTTATCCTGTCGATGTGTGCTTCCGGTGACGTGCTCGGTATTATACTCACCCCTAGATCTTTCTCCTTGAGTGAGGTTTTGCAGTCTTTGGCCACCTAGCCTATACTCTGTCTGAGTCTTCTTTGCCCTTCCCCGAGTTTCATGACTTTGTATTTGGTGGGGTTAAATTCGAGAAGCCAGTTGCTGGACCAGGTGTCCAGCCTGTCCAGGTCTCTTTGAAGTCCTGCCTGATCCTCATCTGATTAATTCTTCTCATTAACTTCACATCATCTGCGAACAGGGACACTTCTGAGTCTATCCCTTTCCTCATGTCATTCACATATACCAAAAATAGCATGACTCGTTGTTGCCTGCCTGTCAGGTATTCTCTGATCCATTGCAGTTACCTTCCTGTTATACGCGCCTGATCCTCTAGCTTTTGCACTAATCTCTTGTGAGGAATTGAGTCGAAGGCCTTGCCGTCCAAGAAAATGCAATTACCTTGTCATAAAACTCCAGAAGGTTTGTGACACAGGATTTGCCCTCCATGAATCCGTGCCTGTTGTTGTTTATAATCATGTTCTGTTCCAGGTGCTCCACCACTCTCTTAATAATATTCTCCATGATTTTGCATACTATTCACGTCAGTGACACTGGTCTATAGTTTAGTGCCTCTTTTCTCTCTCCTTTTTTAAAAACGGGAACTACATTTGTCGTCTTCCATATCTCAGGTAGTTACCCAGTTTCAAGGGATGTGTTGAAAATTGTGGTTAGTGGCACACACAACGTATCTGCTCCCTCTCTAAGGATCCACTTGGAGATGTTGTCCGGTCTCATCGCCTTTGAGGTATCAAAGTCACTTGGCAGCTTCACCTCCTCAGTTGTATGTCATCCAACACTTGTTGGTAGTAATGAGGGGTAGTGCTGGTAGTAGTGATGAGGGATGGTGTTGGTAGTAGTGATGAGGAGTAATGCTGGTAGTAGTGATGAGTAGTAATGTTGGTAGTAGTGATGAGTAGTGTTGGTAGTAATGTTGGTAGTAGTGATGAGGAGTAGTGTTGGTAGTAGTGATGAACAGTAGTGTTGGTATTAGTGATGAGAGGTGGTGTTGGTAGTAGTGATGAGGGGTGGTGTTGGTAGTAGTGATGAGGGGTAGTGTTGGTAGTAGTGATGAGGGGTAGTGTTGGTAGTAGTGATGAGGGGTAGTGTTGGTAGTAGTGATGAGGGGTAGTGTTGGTAGTAGTGATGAGAGGTAGTGTTGGTAGTAGTGACGAGGGGCAGTGTTGGTAGTAGTGATGAGGGATGGTGTTGGTAGTAGTGATGAGGAGTAGTGTTGGTAGTAGTGATGAGTAGTGTTGGTAGTAATGTTGGTAGTAGTGATGAGGAGTAGTGTTGGTAGTAGTGATGAGGGGTAGTGTTGGTAGTAGTGATGAGGGGTAGTGTTGGTAGTAGTGATGAGGGGCAGTGTTGGTAGTAGTGATGAGGGATGGTGTTGGTAGTAGTGATGAGGGGCAGTGTTGGTAGTAGTGATGAGGAGCAGTGTTGGTAGTAGTGATGAGGGATGGTGTTGGTAGTAGTGATGAGGGGTAGTGTTGGTAGTAGTGATGAGGGGTAGTGTTGGTAGTAATGATGAGGGGTAGTGTTGGTAATAGTGATGAGGGGTAGTGCTGGTAGTAGTGATAAGGGGTATATGCTGGTAGTAGTGATGAGAGGTAATGCTGGTAGTGATGATGCGGGGTAGTGTTGGTAGTAGTGATGAGGGATGGTGTTGGTAGTAGTGATGAGGGGTAGTGTTGGTAGTAGTGATGAGGGGTAGTGTTGGTAGTAATGATGAGGGGTAGTGTTGGTAATAGTGATGAGGGGTAGTGCTGGTAGTAGTGATAAGGGGTATATGCTGGTAGTAGTGATGAGAGGTAATGCTGGTAGTGATGATGCGGGGTAGTGCTGGTAGTAGTGATGAGGGACAATGTTGGTAGTAGACCTTGACCATACTCACATGGAAGTCCATGAGATCTGAGAGTTTATCATAGTTTTGGTGCAGATGTTGTTCAAGTTCTCTCTCTCTCTCAACGAGTTAAAGGTGGTGGGTAGGTTTCCAGATGAGTATGCTTTTAGTGTGTTGACAAATTCCATAATTATTGTTTGGTAGCTACAACGGGAGTAAGATGTAGTTGGGGGTACAAGGAGAAAGCCGTCAGTGCTTAAGACTGAAGTGAAAAAATTAAAGGAAGAGACAGCCTTAGACATAAGCAAATATTGGGAGAAAGGTGGCCCCTAGAGAGAGTACAGGTAATGAAGATGGGGTAGAAGACGTTTGAGGTAAAGTTAAATGCAGTGTATAGGAGGGTAGGTGCAGGTGGGAAGACGAAAAATTAGTGGAATAACGAGGTAAAGACGGTGGTAAGAGAGGAAAATGGTAGCATATGAGAGGTTTTTACAATATATAAGTGGTATACGGAGGGTGGCGTAAACAGGTGGTGAAGGAGAATAAAAGGACAGACAATGAGAGGATGAAGCCTTATCAACAAATTGTACTTAGAAAAAGGAACAAAATGGAGTGAGAAAGCCTGTCGAACTACTGGCCTATGCGAGGCAGGTACAATTCTCCCAACGGCTTAAGCTCACTGACCTAGTAACCTTAAGCTCACTGACCGACTGACCTCACTGATCTAGTGAGGTCAGACACGTCACTTAAGGGAGGAGCACGGCATCAGACCTACTAGCACAAGCTAGTCAGGTCCAACTCACACCCAACTAACACTGAAACACAGGTACAATTCTCCCAACGGCTTAAGCTCCTGACCTACCGACTGACCTCACTGATCTAGTGAGGTCAGACACGTCACACCCTCTCATGTATTTATCCAACCTATTTATCCAACTGCACAACGTCTTAGCTTCTATGACGGTACTCGGGAGTTTGTTCCACTCATCCATAACTTTATTACCAAACAAGTGCTTTCCTATATCCTTCATGAATCTGAATTTTTCCAGTTTAAAACCATTGCTGCGAGTCCTGTCTATGTTAGATATTTTTAGCACGCTATTGACATCCCCTTTATTTATTCCTGTTTTCCATTTATACACCTCAATCATATCCGCCCAAATTCTGCGCCTTTCTAGGACTCTCAGTCTGTCCTCATAGGGAAGATTTCTGATACATGGAATCAGCTTTGTCATCGTCCTTTGTACGTTTTCCAGTGCATTTGTATCCTTTCTGTAATACGGTGACCAGAACTCTGCAGCATAATCTAAATGAGGCTTAACCAAAGATATACAGAGTTGAAGAACAACCTGAGGACTTCTGTTATTTATACTTCTTGCTATGAAGCCAAAGATTCTGTTAGCTTTATTGCGAACACTTATGCACTGTTGTCTTGGATTCAGATAACTACTAACCAGAACTCCTAAATCCTTTTCGCAATCCGTAATATTAAGATCTACATTATTTAGTTTATATGTGGCATGGTTATTTTCCTGTGCAACATTTAGAACTTTGCATTTGTCTATATTAAACTGCATCTGCCATTTCTCCGACCATTGCATCAGTCTATTCAAATCATCTTGGAGTGCTCTAATGTCCTCATTAGAATGAACTGGACTGCCTATTTTGGTGTCATCAGCAAATTTGCTTATGTCGCTTTTTATTCCCTCATCTATGTCGTTTATGTAGATTGTGAACAACAACGGGCCCAACACTGACCCCTGTGGAATACCGCTTGTGACGTGCCCCCATTCCGATTTCTCCCCATTTATGCAAACTCTCTGCTGCCTATTTGTCAGCCATGCCTCTACCCAGGAAAAAATTTCTCCTTCTATTCCGTGTGCCTTAAGTTTCCTCAATAGTCTCTGATGTGGAACTCTATCGAAAGGTTTACTGAAATCCATATACACAATATCATATTCATTACCATGATCTACCTGCTCAACTACCTTAGTGAAGAAAGTTAGTAAATTCGTAAGACAGGAACTCCCCTTTGTAAAACCGTGTTGAGATTCATTAATCAATTTATGCCTTTCAAGATGGCTACGAATTGCTTCGGCAGTTATTTATTCCATAAATTTACCAACTATGGAAGTAAGGCTTATTGGTCTATAGTTCGAAGCTAAGGACCTGTCACCTGCCTTCTAAATAGGTATTACATTTGCCATTTTCCACTTGTCGGGCACTATGCCAGTTTGTAGTGATATATTGAAAAGAATAGCCAGAGGTATGCTACGTTCCTCTTTACATTCCTTTAAAACCCCTGCAAACAGTTCATCAAGGCCTGGGGATTTGTTAGGTTTTAATTTCTCTATTTGTCTAAGAGCCATGTCACTAGTTGTCCTAATCGTGCATAGTTTATTATCGTCCTGTTCTACATAATTTATTATTTCTGGAATTTCGCTAGTATCTTCCTGAGTAAAAACTGAGAGGAAGTAGGTATTGAAAAGTTCACACATTTCCTTATTACTGTCAGTGATCTGACCTGAGTTACTCTTAAGTCCTAATCTTACTTCTCTATACCTGAAAGAGCCCTTTTGGGTTAGTCTTCGAGTCCCTTGCGACTTCAGGCTCATAATCCCTTTTTGCTTTTCTTATTCCTTTGTTTTAATTCTCTCTTTAATTGAATATACTGATTTCTTAACTGCGATTCCTCTCTTTTGATACGTCTATATATACCTCTCTTTTGACCAATGAGATGTTTTAAGCTATTGTTTATCCATTTGGGATAGTTTTTGTTAGATCTAATTTCCCTACTCGGGACCAAAGTCATCTGGGCAGCTCTGAAATACGTCTTATTGGCAACCAACTCTACCTACCTGACACATAGTTAGGTCGTCCCAATTTAGCCCACCCAGGTAATTTCTCATACCCATGAACTCGGCCAAGCGAAAATCTGGGAGAGATTTGATAGCAGTTATCTGGGTAATTCCATGATATATTAAAACTAAGTGATTTGTGATCACTTTCCCCTAGCTCATCACTAACCTCAAAATTATTAAGTAGTGATTCTTTGTTGGCAAGAACCAAGTCAAGCAGAATGTTTCCTCTAGTTGGTTCTGTTACAAACTATTTTAAAAAGCAGTCTTGAACCGTATCAAGACAGTCACTGGACTCAAGATTTCGTGTCACATTGTTCCAGTCAATTTGTCTAAAGTTTAAATCTCCCATTAACACAACATTTTCATATCTAGATACCTTATGAATTTCGTCCCATAGCAGCCTACCACACTACACATCAAGGTTTGGGGGACTATAAATCACACTCAAAATTAATTTTTCATGACCTTCGAGAAACTGTAGCCAAACAGATTCTGTGCCCGTTGTTTCTAATCTTACATCTTGTCTAACACAACAGTTTAAATTATCTCTGACATACATCGCCACTCCACCACCATTCCTGTTGACCCTATCAGTGTGGAATAGTTTATAACCCTGTATGTTGCATTCAGAAGGCATTTCTCTGTCTTTCAAGTTGAACCAGGTCTCTGTTATAGCAATAATATCTATATTACCTGCACTTGCAAGTAATCTTAGCTCATCTATCTAATTTCTTAGACTCTTACTATTTGTATAGTAAACCTTAAGGGAACTAGTCTCTCGTTGCCCTCTACTATCTCTTTTTGTTGAGCAATTACTTTACCTTTACTAGCAGCTTTATTTTGAATATTGTCTTTTAAACATATCCCTGGGGTATCCTGGTAATATCTGATGTTTTCATCCCTAATACTGCAGCCTGATTGTTTCCCACAAACACCCATACCTCTATAATCCATCAGATTAAATTCCTAGACATGTCATCAATGACCCCCTCAATCGAACTGGCTAATGCAACCACTCCAACCCCAGGGAGGTGAACCCCATCCCTTGCATACAAATCATGCTTGCTATAGAATTTGTCATAGTTATCAATGAATGGGATTGGAAGTTCCTTGCAGCACCTGTCTAGCCAGCAATTTATACCAATTGCCCTAGACATCCATTCATTGCCCACTCCCCTTCTAGGCAAGATGCTACATATGATTAGGATCCCTCCATTAGACCTGACAACTTCTATGGCTGACCTGTACTTATCCAGCAGCTCCTGTCTCCTGCCCTTCCTGATGTCATTTCCACCAGCACTAAGACAGATAATGGGCTTATTCCCATTACCTGACATAATATTATCCAACCTACTGACTATGTCACCAACACCAGCTCCTTGGAGGCACACCCTCTGTCTGACCTTCCTATCTCTGTTACAAAAAACACAGTACATATATCTTACCTAGAAAATCTTCTACAATCAGAATATTCTTACCTTCACTGGCAGGGGAGTCAGTGGTACCTTTAATCTCACTAACCACTGAAGTACACTCATCCTGGAGAACAGAGAGTCTATTTCCTACCTTCACATCTTCTCTATTAACCTTCCTTATCTTCTTTCTTCCTGAACTGTGAACCACTTGCCGCTTAACGTGGTTGCAACTCTTTAGCTCACTGCTGGTACCCTTTTCCTCACCAGCTCCCACCATCTCACACTCACTCCCAAGCCCATCGAGGCGAAGCTTCAGCCTCCTATTTTCCTTCCGAAGTAGAACCTCCTCCTTTAACACTTTAACCTGAGATTCCAAAACACTACAGCAGGCCATGGTGTTCCGTAACACCCCATGCTAATTCCGAGAGCGCTTAGGACAGTGACCACATGTAACCTCTGACCGCAGGTACGTATTGGAAAGTTGGTGGAAATATTTTCAAGAGCTGTTATATGTTCATGAAGAAAGGGAGGTAATGATTTCATACACTGAGAAGGGAGGTAAAACATCTTGTAAAAGTAAGGGACAGAAGTATGGGGAAAGTGCGTGTAGCAGCAAGTAGAATGAAAGAGTGTAAGGTAGTTGGTAAACATGAGATTACGACAGAAATGTTAAAACCACGTGGAAATATAGTTTTGGAGTGGTTAGTGTATTCATTTAACATATGCATGAAAGGGGAAAAGTCCCTAGGGACAAGTAGTAAATTACTAAAAGCAGTACAAAGCTAGGTGGATAGTGTGGCTCAGGTTATGGTTAAGTCGGAGAGGTATTATTTTAAGGTATTATTTTAAGGTAAAAGTAGGCCTTAGGCAGAAGTGGAATGCAAGTGAATGCAAGTGTGTTGAGAAGAGGTGTGGGATTAAAAGATACTGAATTTGAGACAAAGTGGAAGTTGTCGAAGTTGCTCTTTGCCGATGACTAGGTTCTTTTGGGAGATTTGGATTAGAAGCTGCGAAGGCTGGAAGAGAAATCTGGGAGAGTAAGTAAAAGAAAGAAATTAAAAGCGACCATTGGAAAGAGAAAGATGATGAGAGCAAAAAGAAATAGGCAATGAAAGATCTGATATGAGCTTGCCTGTGTATTCACTGCAGGCAGTGCATACACAGATGTTTGAGGGCAATGTGTGGTATGAATATTATATAAAGAATTTAGAGTTTGGATTTTTGAAGGTGTAAAGTTTCAAAAAATATAATTCAGTGGACTGAGAAGGGGTTGTTGAGGTGGTTTGAACATTTAGAGAAGATGGTGCAAAACAGAATTACTTGGAGGGTATATAAATTATCTAAGATGGACGGAAGGAGGGGTAGTGGTAGTCCCAGGAAAGCTTAGAGGGTGGGGGGGGGTCAAGATGGTTTTGAGTGCTAGGGTTTTAAGGCTTTGAACATCCAGCAGGCTTGTGTGAGGAAATTAGATCAGAGTGGTGGCAAGTGATCTTTATGACTTGACGTGTTCTAGGAATGTAAGGTAGTATTTTTGAAGCCAGGGAAACTGGTTAGCCGGACTCGAGTCCTAGTGGTGGAAAGTACTTTGTCTGTGCTCTGGAGGGATATGGATGCTGGAATTCAGAGAGCCATCTGAACTGCGACGTCAGCATGCTTGTGGCAAGACAGAAAATGAATGAATGACGGTGAATGTGTTTCTTCCTTTCATGGTTGACTTTACCAAGGCGGGACAAGGCCTGTATTAAATAATACTGTAATAAACAAGAAAATAGTTACAGAGTGATCTTTATAATAATTTTGTCGCTTCCACAGAAGTGGGTTTAAAAAGACTGGCATTTTCTGTGTGATCGTCCCTCACATTTTACCAGTAATTGACACCAGTGATATTGCTCTTTAGAGGCTTGCCACCGCCCAGAATTTCCATTTGTGAATTGAGCCTACATTTGCCTTCTTCCACAATGAGGATCATTTACCCTGTGCTAGGCAGAGTTGATAGACAAAAGGGTTAATTGTATCTAGTCAACACAAACTTTTCTGGCCACAGAGTCTTTCGTGTCAAGGAAAGTCTGTGGAGAAGATATGATCGTTCTTATTGCATTGTTCTCTCTGACTATTTTAAAGCCACGAACTGTAATATTGCTGGATTAGGAAATTGCATCGAAATAACAATATGTTCTCCAATTGGAGCGTGCATTCGAAATGCTGTATTTCACAAACTTTAGCATTCGTTATTATTTGGTATATTTACTTACAATTACTCGATAATAATGATAAAATTAAACTGATGGCTTCCGTCTGGCAGTGCCGCGAGTATCATGAAAGCTCGACGGTGCATGTTCTTGACACTGGTCGAAATAGATTCATCCTGATGGTTAAAAAATAAAATAGTGCCCGTGGGTGAGTATCCTGTTTATAATGCACCAGGAACTATTAGATTTTCAAGGGGAAAAAAATCTTAGCAGCGTCCATTGTCGATTATATAAGGGACTATTCAAGTTCAAGTTCACAAAGGTGAAAGATGAATTTAAAGGTAGACAAATATATAATGATGTAATTTGGCAACAAATATATTAAACATGGACATACTGACCTTGAATAACAGAAATGTCAGCATCATTTATGATAAATGAGACACGTGAGAATATTTATTCCGGAAACGTTTTGCCAGCCAGTGGCTTCGTCAGTCTAGTGCAGAGAATGTGGAAGATGAGGAGGAGTTTGTGATAATCAGTCACCCAGCTTGGAGTCGATGTGTTCAGTCCATCAATCTTGATAAAAGTGCTGGTGATCCAGTGACCAGCAACACTGGTCCTTCCACACTGCAGGTGACCCACAGTGACCAACACGGGTCACACGGCTGGTGACCCACAGTGATCAACACGGGTCACACTTCTGGTGACCCACAGTGACCAACAGGTCACACGACTGATGACCCACAGTGACCAACACGGCTCACACGACTGATGACCCACAGTGATCAACACGAGTCACACGGCTGGTCACATTGCTGGTGACCTCACAGTGACCAACGCAGATCACAATGCTGGTGACCCACAATGGCCAACACGGGTGACACTACTAGTGACCCACAGTAACCAACACGAGTCACACTACAGGTGACCCACAGTGACCAACACGGGTGACACAACTAGTGACCCACAGTGACCAACACGAGTCACACGGCAGAACAAGACTTCTTCTCTGGTATGGTTGTTCACCAGGCTGTGGCCGGGATGAATGCGTTCTCTCCTAATTAGTGAGGTCGATGTATATCAGCCGGAAAATTAACGACAGCTTTTGTGTTAATTGCGTTTTTGACTAATACAACTTGAGCAGTGACTATTTTTTAACCCAAAAATAGTGTGTGTGTGTGAGTGTACTCACCTAGTTGTACTCACCTAGTTGAGGTTGCGGGGGTCGAGTCCGAGCTCCTGGCCCCGCCTCTTCACTGATCGCTACTAGGTCACTCTCCCTGAGCCGTGAGCTTTATCATACCTCTGCTTAAAGCTATGTATGGATCCTGCCTCCACTACATCGCTTCCCAAACTATTCCACTTACTGACTACTCTGTGGCTGAAGAAATACTTCCTAACATCCCTGTGATTCATCTGTGTCTTCAGCTTCCAACTGTGTCCCCTTGTTACTGTGTCCAATCTCTGGAACATCCTGTCTTTGTCCACCTTGTCAATTCCTCTCAGTATTTTGTATGTCGTTATCATGTCCCCCCTATCTCTCCTGTCCTCCAGTGTCGTCAGGTTGATTTCCCTTAACCTCTCCTCGTAGGACATACCTCTTAGCTCTGGGACTAGTCTTGTTGCAAACCTTTGCACTTTCTCTAGTTTCTTTACGTGCTTGGCTAGGTGTGGGTTCCAAACTGGTGCCGCATACTCCAATATGGGCCTAACGTATACGGTGTACAGGGTCCTGAACGATTCCTTATTAAGATGTCGGAATGCTGTTCTGAGGTTTGCTAGGCGCCCATATGCTGCAGCAGTTATTTGGTTGATGTGCGCTTCAGGAGATGTGCCTGGTGTTATACTCACCCCAAGATCTTTTTCCTTGAGTGAGGTTTGTAGTCTCTGACCCCCTAGACTGTACTCCGTCTGCGGCCTTCTTTGCCCTTCCCCAATCTTCATGACTTTGCACTTGGTGGGATTGAACTCCAGGAGCCAATTGCTGGACCAGGTCTGCAGCCTGTCCAGATCCCTTTGTAGTTCTGCCTGGTCTTCGATCGAGTGTATTCTTCTCATCAACTTCACGTCATCTGCAAACAGGGACACCTCAGAGTCTATTCCTTCCGTCATGTCGTTCACAAATACCAGAAACAGCACTGGTCCTAAGACTGACCCCTGCGGGACCCCGCTGGTCACAGGTGCCCACTCTGACACCTCGCCACGTACCATGACTCGCTGCTGTCTTCCTGACAAGTATTCCCTGATCCATTGTAGTGCCTTCCCTGTTATCCCTGCTTGGTCCTCCAGTTTTTGCACCAATCTCTTGTGTGGAACTGTGTCAAACGCCTTCTTGCAGTCCAAGAAAATGCAATCCACCCACCCCTCTCTCTCTTGTCTTACTGCTGTCACCATGTCATAGAACTCCAGTAGGTTTGTGACACAGGATTTCCCGTCCCTGAAACCATGTTGGCTGCTGTTGATGAGATCATTCCTTTCTAGGTGTTCCACCACTCTTCTCCTGATAATCTTCTCCATGATTTTGCATACTATACATGTCAGTGACACTGGTCTGTAGTTTAATGCTTCATGTCTGTCTCCTTTTTTAAAGATTGGGACTACATTTGCTGTCTTCCATGCCTCAGGCAATCTCCCTGTTTCGATAGATGTATTGAATATTGTTGTTAGGGGTACACATAGCGCCTCTGCTCCCTCTCTCAATACCCATGGGGAGATGTTATCTGGCCCCATTGCCTTTGAGGTATCTAGCTCACTCAGAAGCCTGTTCACTTCTTCCTCGGTTGTGTGCACTGTGTCCAGCACTTGGTGGTGTGCCCCACCTCTCCGTCTTTCTGGAGTCCCTTCTGTCTCCTCTGTGAACACTTCTTTGAATCTCTTGTTGAGTTCTTCACATACTTCACGGTCATTTCCTGTTGTCTCTCCTCCTTCCTTCCTTAGCCTGATTACCTGGTCCTTGACTGTTGTTTTCCTCCTGATGTGGCTGTACAACAGTTTCGGGTCAGATTTGGCTTTCGCTGCTATGTCATTTTCATATTGTCTTTGGGCCTCCCTTCTTATCTGTGCATATTCGTTTCTGGCTCTACGACTGTTCTCCTTATTCTCCTGGGTCCTTTGCCTTCTATATTTCTTCCATTCCCTAGCACACTTGGTTTTTGCCTCCCTGCACCTTTGGGTAAACCATGGGCTCATCCTGGCTTTTTCATTAATCCTGTTACCCTTGGGTACAAACCTCTCCTCAGCCTCCTTGCATTTTGTTGCTACATATTCCATCATCTCATTAACTGGCTTCCCTGCCAGTTCTCTGTCCCACTGAACCCCGTTCAGGTAGTTCCTCATTCCTGTGTAGTCCCCTTTCTTGTAGTTTGGCTTCATTCGTCCTGGCCTTCCTGCTTCTCCCTCCACTTGTAGCTCTACTGTGTATTCGAAGCTTAAAACCACATGGTCACTGGCCCCAAGGGGTCTTTCATATGTGATGTCCTCGATATCTGCACTACTGAAGGTGAATACTAAGTCCAGCCTTGCTGGTTCATCCTCTCCTCTCTCTCTTGTAGTGTCCCTTACGTGTTGGTACATGAAGTTCTCCAGTACCACCTCCATCATCTTAGCCCTCCATGTATCTTGGCCCCCATGTGGGTCCAAGTTCTCCCAATCGATCTCCTTGTGGTTAAAGTCACCCATGATCAGGAGCTTTGCCCTGCATGCATGAGCTCTTCTGGCCACTCTAGCCAGTGTGTCAACCATCGCTCTATTGCTCTCGTCGTACTCTTGCCTTGGCCTCCTGCTGTTCTGTGGTGGGTTATACATCACTGCTATTACCACCTTGGGACCTCCAGAGTGAAGTGTTCCCACTATGTAATCACTTTCTTCTCCGCTATCTCCTCTCTCCAGCTCATCAAAATTCCAGCGATTTTTGATCAGCAACGCCACTCCTCCACCCCCCCTGTTCCCTCTGTCTTTCCTCAGGATTTGGTATCCCGTTGGAAAGATGGCATCTGTTATCATACCTGTAAGCTTGGTTTCTGTGAGAGCTATGATGTCCGGTGATGCTTCTTTGACTCTTTCGTGCCACTCCTCCCACTTATTTGTTATTCCATCAGCGTTTGTGTACCATACCTTCAGTTTCCTTTCCAACACTGTGGTTTGGGGGGCCTGTGAGGGTGGGAGACCTGGTGGCATACTGTGGGATTCTATAGCTCGGTGTTGGGTGGAGGCTGTGGGTATGGATTGTAGTGTGTGTTGGGATGGTGTGATAGGTTGTATGGTTCTGAGAGTAGTTGTGTGTGTGCTTGCCCTTGCTGTTCTGTCCTGCTCTGACTGACCTCTGCTGGTT